>NC_091981.1:39158340-39458340 GCF_044704955.1 Pristiophorus japonicus | reverse complement strand
TGCTGGGATCCCTTGGGACTTCAAGGGATGAGCTCCTGGTGGCGGAACATGGGAGTGCATGCTTTACAGATACACAACAGAATCAAATCTCTTTCAATTTAGGTATATCACAGTATTGTTGGTGGATGCTTGGATGATTACATGGGTACAGTCAATGATGTCCTATACCTTAGGGATGCAAAGTGTTTGGTAAAAATGGACCTTTCCCTCTTGTTACTGCTGGTGATCCGTGTTAAAGTGTATGTTGTGAGTGGATGGCGCAATGTGGCTTCATTTCCATGATTAATGCAGCAGTGGACAGCATAATGGCAGACTCATGTGATGTCCCTGTGGAAAAGGACCTTGTGGATAAAAGTTGAGCGTCATAGGACTATCAGTGGCAGTGAAGTTCACTACAACCTTCAACTTTTATGCTCAAGGTTCTGAAGTGAGATTAAAATAAGACTCTCCCAATGGTTGCTGGGTGTGTGGCACTAAATCATGAAGGCTCAGGTTCAATCTATGTTCTGAGCAGAGTTAGCTGATGTCAGCCAGGATGATCGTAGGCGTGCTATAATTCGTCCCAGTGTTACAACTGCAACAACAACAACTTGCATTTATATAGCACTTTTAACATAGTAAAATGATATAAGGGGAATTACAGAAGCGTAATCAGACAAAAATTGACACCGAGCCAAAGAGGTAGATATCCGGGCAGATGACCAAACTATTGAGAGTGGGGTTATCCCAACCTCCCTCATGGACTAAAACAAATGATCTTGTCTGACGTTTAGACTAACTTTAGAACCATTGGACTATCAATTAAGCCATGCAGCGTCCTTTCTTTTGGCACTAACTGGGCTACTAAGCCCCCATTATGGCAGGCAGGATGCATGTGCACATTTCTGTCCGGAAGTGTGTCACCAGCCATATTGGGAAAGGAAAAAAAATAGAAAATATCTGAGATCCTCGAGCCTCTCCATTCAGTCGCAGGAAATGTACCAGAAATGGGAGTGCCTGACTGCTTTGTAGAACACACATTAACACATTTCTATCTGATTCCAATCATCAAGTTAATTCCTAAATTCCAAAATTACATTTCTCTGGTCATTATTGTTGTGTATGCATGCCTGCTTACTGTGTGATGTCTGTAACAATGTTATGCCACACTGAATGTACCCTTATACTGTACACACCTTACCTGTACACCCCTGTACACCAGAGGGTGCTGCTGATGGAGACTTAAGGGTTACCTGCCCTCACTCAGGTGCTGCAAATAAAGGACTACAGGTCTACACAGTTTGTATCATACCCTGCCTCGTGGAGTCATTACTAAAGGTGCCTACATACACTACAACTGGTGATGGGAATACGAGGTCACGAACCACACGCTCAGTATGTCGAATCTCAGCATCTTTCAGCAATTTACCGATGGGGAAGATTGGACGCTTTTGTAGAAAGATTGGAAAGATTCACTTAAGGAGACTGGCTGCACCGTGCGACTTTGGCAACCACCTTAATGAAGCACTAAGGGACTCTAAACCGACGAGAGCAGTGCACCGCATTGATACTTCTAAGGGCAGAAACGCTGCCCCGAGTCCCGCAACCCTGAGTCTGCCACATGCGGCAAACCGGCTAGCCCCGTGCTGGCGCTATGGAGGAAACCACAGGGCCCACCAGTGCTGCTACAAAGACTATGCATGCAAAGAGAAAAGGCACCTTCAAAGGATGTGCAGAAAAAGCTAGACACACTGCGTCTCTGATGAGTTGGCTGATCACCAGGGCTCTGACACAGAGGAAGGTGAAGTTGCTCAACCCCTGGAAGAAGAGTATGGAACTCATACCTGCTCCACCGAAAGTTCTCTGTGGACGATGAAAGTAGACGTCGACGGGGTCCCAATTTCTATGGAGATCGACACAGGGGCGAGCCAGTCTGTGATGAGCCAAATGACATTTGAAAAAAATTTGATAAATCCTGCCAATCGACCAAAACTGTCTCCTGTCCAGATGAAGCTGTTCACCTACACCAAAGGCAAAATCCAAATCATTGGCAGCGTAGACATCCAGGTCTCCCAGGGCGGCGTGTTGAACAAACTCCCCCTGTGGATTGTAGCCGGCGACGGTCCCACGCTGCTGGGCAGGAATTGGATGAACCCGGTCCACACCAGGCGAAGTGGCCCTGTGGAAGAAAATACCACCACAGACCACCTGCAGGAAAGCCAGGAAATGGCTGCAAAACTAGCACCACGAGGAGAAAAAATTGTAATCAAAATGGCCACGGCCATACCATAAGTGAGCATGGAGGAGCATCATGTGACACCGAGCGGCCAATCAGATTTGAAGGCTCCCTGAAAGGAGACTGGTAACCAAAAACATTTTAAGGGGTAGTTTCAACTATTTGAGTACACGGACTTTAAAGCTAAAGATGCAATTAAAGGGTGCAAGTATGAAAATGTATGCAATGTAACAATGAATTTTGATGCTGGTTTAATTAATGTGGCTAATGAGATGAATGCAGGTGTCAGTAAGGTTAAGAACAAGTTTATTATGCTGAACAATAATGATAGAGAATGTGAAATGCCTAATGTAACCATGTCTGTTGAAACCAGGACACCCAAAAGTGATGCAAATGCTAGAATGTTTAATGCAGGCTCGACAATGTGTGATCAGAGCCAAGGCGTCATGTATACTGGTAGGACACTGCCAAAGGACATTGGGTCCTACAGGGACCATGCTAATGCCAATGGAATCCCCCTGTGGGAGACCCCCAGGTCCAGCAGGCTACCTGACCATGTAGCCTGGACCTTTGGAATGAATGTGATGCCCCTTGCAGGACACACACACAGCCAGTGGGAGCAGACCCACTACAGGGACAGTGGTCAATAGGCAGCCCAGCCACCACCAATGGCAACCTGCACCAGACCAGCCCTACAACCCCTGGCCACCAGGGCCAACACCAGGAGCATGAGGCCAATACCCTCCAGCTTCCCTGGCATACCCTGGGATGACCTGACCCTCATCCCAATTGGTGGACAAGGAGCCCACCCAGTATTGTGGCCCTGCCCACCACCCCACAACTACCCATATCACAGTGTATACACACCACCCACTGCTGCCATGGCTACCCGCCCCCCCCGAGGGATCCCACAGCACCCTCGTCTGTGTGTGAGGAAGGGGAAACATACGAGTCCAGCCTCAAGCATAGGGGTCACACCTGGCAACCACACAACCCTCATCACAACCTCCCATAGCCCACCACTGATCACCTCCCCTGGTCATGACAATAAGGATATGAAAAATGCTTAGGGGGGAGTATTGTTGTGTATGCATACCTGTTTACTGTATGATGTCTGTAACACTGTTATGCCACACTGAATGTATGCTTATGCTGTACACACCTTACCTGTACACCAGAGGGTGCTGCTGGAGACCTAAGGGTTATAAAAAAGAACTCACAGCTTGTTGTCCTCATTCAGGAGCTGCAAATAAAGGACTACAGATCTACACAGTTTAAGTATCATACCCTGCCTCATGGAGTCATTACTAAAGATGCCTACATACACTACAATTATGAAATATGCAGTCATTTAATCAATATTTCTGTATCATTCATTTGGCAAGGTCCATCAGGAGTCCTAGGACTTTAGGGCAAAATTGATGACCTTATACACAAGGGGAAAACCATAAGTGTCATTAGTTATTATTTATCTATACCACTTTGGAAGAAGAAATATGCAATGTATTTATTATTATTATTGCATGCGTGCAGTTATATTAAGCAAGACAATTAAAATGCATCTTTAATTTGTGATCAACTTCAGATCACTTGAAATTAGACCGCATGAATGGATTAAAAACTAAATAGAATAGACTCAAAGAATAGTGAAGAAATGGGGGGCCAAAATTCCCTAGCCCCCAGTCTGGGGCCGGTAACCAAGTCGGGGCAGGACTTCCTCCACCCAGAGCAGAAGCCCCGCCCCAGCTGCAAAATTGCGGTTACCGCCCCTCACAGGAATTGGAGTGCAATGTCGCATGCTCCACTTCCTGTTGGGGCGGGTTCAGGGGCTCTAATCGTGTGCGTTCGCCAGCGCTACGCGGCTGCTCCTTGTAGCGTTGCCGCGTTTCAACACCCCGTCCCTTCCGTTAAAGGGGAGGGCCGCTGCGCACTCTGCACGGCCTCCATTGGCCTCCACTAGGCCACCAGGGCAGCGTGGTGTCGAGGCTGCAGCCCGGCACCCAAATGGAGTGCCGGGCTATAAAATGGCAGCCCGGACCATGCAACGGAGGAGCAATACGGGCTGACCGGTCAGTCGGCCGAATATTCATAATGGCGGTGCATGGCGCTCCCCAACTTCCCTTTAACTTCTGCCCCACGAGCGGATGTCGGCCCAGTTCGCGACCCGCGCGGCTGGTGCTGACACCACTTGAGGCAGCCTTGTGGGGCACTGGCCAATTACTGCCGCGGAGCGGAAAGGGAACATCGCGCAGCACTTTGTCAGCGCCTCCACTAATTCCCATGCAATTTCGCAGAAGCCAATAGTGCCTATCGCCCCCCCCTCCCCATGCGAAAACAGTAGTGCACCCTGTTAGTGCCCCCCGGAGGTGCTGACAGGAGGCACAAGGCAGAGCAATTTCAGCCCCATGGTGTTCCCTTGTACAAGCATTTAGGGGATGATAATGTGGTCTTGGTACAGTGGTAGTGGCATCACAGCTCTTCGTGTGTTGTATGCACCTCATTTACATAATATCACTGCAGGTCAATGATCAGGTTATCCAAAATGGCTACTAGTTGCCCTTAAAGTGCTTCTGTTAATGGGAAGGAGAAATAGTTGGATCAAGTCAACAAAGCAGAACAGCTCCATTTTAGGATACAGCATTGAGAGTTCTTGATGCAGGAGATTCTGCAGCAAAGGGTGGTCTTTGTTGAAGCTGCAGAGTGGGTTCCAGTGAAAAGCACTAAAACACGCTGGAAAGTGTCAGCTGAAAGAGTGAGTGCTGTCGCACCTGTGTACTGATGCTGAGAGCAGATGAGGAAGAAATTTGCTGTTTTCTGAAAGGTGGCCAAGAGAGGTGTTCTGAAACTTTGCTCACTTTAACAAACTCATCTTACATTGCATCTTACTCGCACTCCACTATAAACTTGGTGGAGCATCAGAAAGAGAAGGCACAACTGTTCATCTATTTTCCAAATGGACACGCCTGCCTATAATTGTGTATGATACTCTGTATTGCTGCCATGATAATGCTTTTGCCTTATAAGATTTTAAATGTGACAATCAACAAACACCAACCCTGCTGGCAACACAAGTACCTATATTCTGCATATTCACAGACTTTGCAGGACACCACTGGCGACCAATCTCCAAGCAGGTCTGAAACCATCTACAACCACTTTCTGCCTGCATGTTTACAGCCTGTTCTCAATCCATTTATAATCAACAGTATAACATAAAGCTATATTTCTGGTTAATGAATAGTGACCAGAAAAACGCTGTTTTCAAACTTTTCCCTAAAATACTTACATTTGCACTTGAGCATCAAGTCTGCAGTTACTTACAGTGAGAGTTGCCCATTTTAATTATATTCAAATTACAAGACTGTTACAACAACAGGAGTGTTTGATTTGTGCTGGTGGCCATTTTCAAGGTGGTCATTCTCTTCTCAATGAATAAAAATAGATTATTGTGCAGTAATCCTATTAGTAAGATGTGCCTATTAGGGCTAAGGCTGAGGCTTGGGGAAGTTTGGACAGTGGGAGGGGGGAGGTTGAGGGCCGAGGAGCTGTTTTGCAGGGGAGCTCCCAAGGGAGCTGCTACCGATCTAAAAATGGCATGGAGACACCGGGGATAATGCACTTGCTCTTCTTTGAAATAGTGCCGTGGGTCCTTTTACATCCACCTGAGGACAGACAGGGCCCGATTTAATGTCTCATCCAAAAGACAGTGCAGCACTCCCTCAGTACTGCCCCTCCAACAGTGCAGTGCTCTGTACTGGCCCTCCGACAGTGCAGCACTCCCTCAGTACTGCCCCTCCCTCAGTGCAGTGCTCCCTCAGCATTACAGATGGCTAAAGGCTAAGGTCCAACAAAAAACCCGGGACCTAAAGACCAGGTGGTGGATGGAGAAAGCACAGGAGATACAGCAGCTGGCCGACAGCCATGATGTGCGAGGATTCTTCACCGCAGTCAAGGCCACATACGGACCAAACTCCCAAGGCCCCACCCCACTCCTGGCCAAGAACGGGGAAACACTCATCAAGGACACCAAGGCAGTCAGGGCCCGCTGGAAGGAACACTTCGAAGATCTCCTCAATTGAGACTTTGACCTGAGTGTTCTCGACTCCATTCTGCAGCATGCTACCCGCCACCACCTCAGTGAGACCCCAACACTGCAGGTAGAAAAGGCCATAAGACAGCTAAAAAACAAGGCTACGGGAGCAGATGGAATCCCTGCTGAAGAACTGAAGTATGGCAGAGAGGCACTACTGGCGCGAATACACGACCTTATCTCTCTCATCTGGAGGGAGGAGGGCATGCCAGGAGATCTTAGAGATGCATGATCGTGACCATCTTTAAAAAAGGGGACAAGTCTGACTGCGGCAACTACAGAGGAATCTCCCTGCTATCAGCCACTAGGAAAGTCGTCGCTAGAGTCCTCCTCAACCATCTTCTCCCCGTGGCCGAGGAGCTTCTCCCAGAGTCGCAGTGCGGATTTTGTCCCCTCCAGGGTACAACGGACAGAATTTTGCAGCGCGACAGCTGCAGAAAAAATGCAGGGAACAGCACCAACCCTTATACATGGCCTTCTTCGACCTTGCAAAGGCCTTTGACACTATCAACCGCAAGGGTCTATGGAGCGTCCTCCTCCGTTTCGGATGGCCCCAAAAGTACGTCACCATCTTCTGCCTGCTCCACGATGACATGCAAGCCGTGATCCTTACAAACGGATCCATCACAGAACCAATTCACGCCTGGACCGGGGTCAAGCAGGGCTGCGCCTTTGCCCCAACCCTCTTCTCAATCTTCCTTGCTGCCATGCTTCACCTCACAGTTGATAAGCTCCCCGCTGGAGTGGAACTAAACTACAGAACCAGTGGGAAGCTGTTCAACCTTCGCCATCGCCAGGCCAGGTCCAAGACAACTCCAACCTCTGTCGTCGAGCTACAGTACGCGGACAACGCCTGTGTCTGTGCACACACAGAGGCTGAACTCCAGGACATAGTCGACGTATTTACCGAGGCGTATGAAAGCACGGGCTTTATGCTAAACATTAGTAAGACAAAGGTCCTCCACCAGCCTGTCCTCGCCGCACAGCACTGCCCCCCAGACATCAAGATCCAAGGCGTGGCCCTGGACAACTATTATCAATAAGAGCAGGCATTGACGACGAGATCCAACACCGCCTCCAGTGCCCCAGTGCAGTCTTCGGCTGCCTGAGGAAAAGAGTGTTTGAAGGCCAGTCCCTCAAAACTGTCACCAAGCTCATGGTCTACAGGGCCGTAGTAATACCCGCCCTCCTGTATGGCTCAGAGACGTGGACTATGTACAGTAGACACTTCAAGTCGCTGGATGTCTCCGCAAGATCCTACAAATCCCCTGGGAGGACAGATGCACAAACATTAGCATCCTCGTCCAGGCCAACATCCGGAGCATTGAAGCACTGACCACATTTGATCTGCTCCGCTGGGCAGGCCACATAGTTCGCATGCCAGACACGAGATTCCCAAAGCAAGCGCTCTACTCGGAACTCGTCCACGGCAAACGAGCCAAAGGCGGGCAGAGGAAACATTACAAGGACACCCTCAAAGTCTCCCTGATAAAATGCAACATCCCCACTGACACCTGGGAGTCCCTGGCCATAGACCGCCCTAAGTGGAGGAAGTGCATTCGGGAGGGCGCTGAGCTCCTCGAGTATCATCGCCGAGAGCATGCAGAAATCAAGCGCAAGCAGCGGAAGGATCTTGCGACAAACCAGGCTCCCTGTCCACCCTTTCTCTCAACGACTATCTGTCCCACCTGTGACAAAGACTGTGATTCTCGTATTGGACTGTACAGCCACCTAAAAACTCATGCTAAGAGTGGAAGCAAGTCTTCCTCGATTCCGAGGGACTGCCTATGATGATGAAGATGCGTAAACTTTCATTTTCTGTGTCGGTGAGAAATCTTATTTGTCACTTGAGTGCAGAATTGAAAAGGGTTCCGAGAGTAAATGTTATGAATTCGTACTCCTCATACAAAGTTTCTTGTGGCACGAGCATGAATCAGGAATTCGAGTGTGGAGGTCAAGGTGGTAGATTTTTAAGTTTCAGGATTTCTGTCTATTAATCAAATGTATTGTCTTCCATGCCTGTATTTCTGATCATGCACTCCTGTCATGTGAAGCCCTGTGCCGGGAGCATTAAATTGTAAAATGTACCCCTGACATTCTCTGGTATATTTGTATAATGAATCTATTATTAACCAGTCTTTGGGAATTAATAGGGTGAGCTTGGAAATTCTGGGAACAAAGGAGTGAGAGGACCAAAGGGACCTCACGGGAAGATAGTGAGCTTATTCTCTTTTTCTTAAATTTATTGGGGTCGAGTTTCCGCTTATTTACACAAGTAATATCAGTGCAATCTGGGCACAATCGGGCCAAACCAATGCAAAAGATCAGAGCATTTTAAACATAAGTGAATTACACCCCAAACTACTTACGCCTTTTACACTGGTTCAAGTTTCAATTTCAAATTGCGAGATTTCGCCGATTGTGGGGAAGGCTCTTCAAATTACGCTCATTTTCTTAGGCGCACAGGTACTAGAAGGCACGTTTTTAAAGATTTTCATATCAAAAACTATAACATTTTCTAAGAAATTAACTAGTGTACACTACTGACTTTTTTTTTAAAAGTCATTTTCAGTGATTTTAAATCAGGTTCCTCACAGGTGGAGGACTGGAAATACTTATTAAAAATGCTTATTTTTGGTGTTAAATCCATTTTCAGCTGTATTAATAAAACTGCACCGGATTACCACTCTTAAATACATCAAGGTATACTTCTTAATGGAAAGAAAAAAAGAAGCAATTACGTTCTATTACGCTGTCAGATTGCGCTGGTTCATGGAAGATTTTACGTTTGTGATTATGCAAATTAATTTTGGCAGAAACTTGAACTGTGACCTAACCAGTGCAATTTCAAGCGCCTTTTCTGAAATTCTAAGCCAATTTATCTGTTTGCACATTTTCTGTCAATAATTCATAAATAACAACTGATCTAGAAGAGCAATAGGAATAAAGTTACAGGGCCTCCCCCCCCCCCACCCCACCCCCGTAACTAGTCTTGTCAAGAAATGTCCTAGATTTTGTTATTCAGCCTACTACATCCCAAGCCAAAATATGGAACTGCTTTCTCTAAGCATTCAACATCTGCAGTGGTAATACCTGTTATATATTGGCGCTAAAATTGTAGTCTTCGTGACAACGTACTTTCAGAGAACACCGTCTTAATCCATTTGAAAGGCGCTGGAAGTTCCGAATATCCGCAAGTGCTTGCTCATGTGCAAAATGTGGAATTTGCAATCTGTCAAGGCCATCTGAACCACCTGAAAAGTGAGTATTGCTGGCTATTTGACCAACTGCCCAGCAATTGCCCGCGCAACTCTTACAGCTGGTAAAAGCAGGCATAGGGCATGCTTTCATCAGCGTAAGGGTATATGTAAGGCTTAAAGAAAATATTTAAAAATCCAAAATTTTGCACAAACACTTTAAAGGGGTTTAGGCAAATATTGGCTCAGATTAAGATGTTTAAAATTATCAAAAAATTTAATTTTTGTGGAGGTTGGTGTAATGAAGAGACTTATAAATTAAATTGCAATTCAGTACATTTATAATTATTAGAATTCTGTACATTGTATAATTATTGTGGATTCCATTGCATATTATTAGGGGATTCCTTTCATAAATAATTGCATTGGAACCCTCCTTTGTCATTGAAGGACTGGGCGCACATGATCCGAGGGACGCCTCCAAATCACATGTGTCCTTGGGTATCCGTGGACCTTTATGCTGCCGTCCGTCTAGAGGCCCAAGACTGCAACTCTTTGCAGACTGGACAACTTTTGGATTTGTTTCGTGGTCGGAGGCGTATTCCAGAGGTATGCCTCCGATGGCAATTTCTACCCCATTAAAAGTGGTGAGTGGTCTGAAGGTTCCAAAGTTAACTGCACCTATAGGTGACACTCTGAATGTAACTTTACGTGATGGGTTGAATATAACGAGATAGCTACTAACATTACGCGACAACTCCTTACTTATCCCCCAGAAATGTCATTGTATTCTGTTCAGGAAATAAAACGCGATTCCAGGCACGCACGATACATGCGAGCATAAACAACAGTTTAAAAATAGCGAAACAATCAGGAAGCATTTACAAACACATAATTCTAAAACCAAGCTTAGGAAAGCATATCTTGGAAGTTAAAAGAACAAAAGCTCATTAATCAGAATCTATTCACATGTTTTAAAACTGGTGGAAGTGGAAGAAAAACAACTGATGGCAACTTATATCGCTAGAAAAAGCCAAATTTAAGTAAAAGGGATATACTCAATGGCAGTCAATTAGTAAGGAAGGTAAGAGTTGAAAACAGTACAACTTTGCTCGTGTTAAAACCCCACACCAGTAGAAATGAAACATCAATGAAAGAGCATAAACATCAAAGCAAGGACTATTGAAAGTTCCACCTATTCCACAGCGAAACAAAAAACATTAAAAAAGACCACTAAGTTAGCACAAAAAGAGGTGGAGAATGATTGCATAGTCCTATGTAGTAACAAAACTGAGAAGCTGACCGGGCGGTGCTAGTGTCAAAGGGGACACCAGTTGGAGAATTGTGTTACAGCATTATAGCCCTCTGACCCACATTCCCTTTGAAAATGTTTCCTCACTGGGATTGACAAATTTACTCTTTTATTCCTCTGATGTAAAAGCAGTTCTTTTGAAAGAAATAAAGCAAGCAGAATATTAACAGATTTACCATTTTAGTAAACAATGGGATAATGCCTTGTCACATTCTCAGCCCCCACTTGCGTTTTTCACACATAGACGTGACAATAACCTGAAAATACATTTCAATCTGTCATTATACGTGGATGAATTCATATAAATTATTTCTTGCCTTATGGAATAACAATGAGAAGGTCGACATACATTAGGATAGATAATATAATTACTGCTGTTCTTGTATGAAGTCTTAACATGCTCATACCCAATTCATCTCAATGTTATTTTAACTCGAGCATTACAATAGCACAGATGAACTTGAAATAAGCACATTAAGTGCTTTAATGCGAACAATTCCAATCATAACGTTTACCACATTGATTGCAATCCAAGCACCACACACCGGCTGATAAACTTCTTGACCTAGTTCAAGGGTTAAAGCAGTACAATCCAAGACACACACAGAAAAAATTAGTTTTATGGTTGGAAGCCAGACATGGGCCCTGAAAATATTGGCCTTGATAATCTGTAGTCCTTCCAGTGCACTCCTGCCATAACTTGGGTGTGAGTGTAATGGAAGGCCTGCATGTTTGGGGTGGAACCCCTGTTGCTAGCTCCTTTGAATTGTTGAACATGAGTGGCTAGCCTCTGCTGCTCCTCCTGCACTCGCTGTACATATTTAAATATCCCAGATTGTAACGTCAATCGGCATGCATCGCCTGAACTGATGCACGATTTGTGATTTTGGACATCACCGCTCTTAGTAACGTGCTTTCCACACCATGCACGAAAGAACGTGCTGCGTGCAGCAGTACAACAGAGTCACTGCCAGCACTTCTTAAAGAGACACACACAACTTTCAGGTAATTTAGATTTTTGGTTTTCGACTGGTTTCTTTACATTTTATTAATGTAGTGGCTTGGTGCAATACATTTAAAAAGCTGTTAAGATGTGCAGGGAGTGCTGCTTGACATTTGCGAGTCTTGGGTAAAAAGATGGGCCTCTGCGAACACCAATTTCTCCCAGTCTTGGTGGCTCTAGTTACTGTCCCCCTTGAGCTGCAGCATCACATGGAGATGTAGCAGAGGCAGCAAAGGGGACAAGCTGCTTGCAGAGGGAGGAGGAAGAAGGCATAAGAGTGAAGGATGCAAAATTCATGCCCCCCCCCCCCGAGTGTTTGGACTCATTGGAAAGGAAATTTAATTTGGAACTATCTACCAGAAAGTTTGAAATCCTAAAGTACACATGGAAGAAATTACGAACTTTAATCGAATTTGGGATTTTACGAGACAAATTTAGTCTGTGTGGGCAGGGCTAGAGAACTAAAGGATGACTATCCTACAAAGAAACCAGTTTGAGTATTGAAGCTGTCTGGGGTATTGAAACTAAAGTAAATTGTCTGGAGAATTGTGGATATTTGAAAATTCTTCTCCACAGGAGATGTTAACATAGCAACAATTAACCCAGAGATAGCTAACCATCAACCTGAATCTGGAAAGCCATTTCAGCATATGCATAACAACAAAAGGCCCATCCAGCCCATATGAAAAAAACCAAGCACAGATAGACATGGCAAATACCAAGCTAATATTTCCATCAAGAAACAGATTTAGAAGATAGACACACCTGAGACAAGTTAACATTTTAATAAGCCCGCCAAAATATGACAAAGAATTATCAGGCCCACCAAAATTAAACAAAGAATTCTGGACTGATTTGGTGTGAAGATTAGGACAGCTCCAACAGTATAACTGGGCCCTGTTTTAACAAAGGGTATGCTATGCAGTTGCTACTGCCTCAGAAGACACTGCTAGGGATGCTTAGAATCAAGAAGTGAGAGAGACCACCGCAGCAGTTGTAACTAACTTCTCCAGCCTCGATGTCCTGAAATCGGAAAAGGAAGGAAGAACATCACCATCGCGGCAGCAACCGACCACAGCCAACATGGTACCACCAAAACCACCGCGATCGACCAACTTCGAAACAAAACCCCACAAGGAAGAAACCGAAGAATCGAAAGTTTGCACTCTACAATCTAAGTCCTGACTACCAACAGGTGAAAACATTACCTAAAGAGACTTTAAACCTATTTCTAACAAAAGAAAATGGGTACTTACCCCATAAGTCCAAAACACGCCCTACTGCATCAGTGGACACCACCCAACTGAAGATTGCGCAGTAAGAAGTCTTCTCCGACGTTTGGGGTACGGCAAGCAGAATCTACAGAACCCAGCGAACCCTGAAATCGTGAACTATCGCCAACTGACCATAAAGGATTGGTAAGCATAGTCCTTATTTGCCCTGGAGTCTAATCTAGTCAGTGTTAGGTATTGGGAGGTGGGAGGTGTATTATTCACTGTAATCCCTTTGACTGTGCGATGTACTGTTTTTTATTAGAGTAATTATAAGTTTGACATTGCATCTTCTTGTCTTTAATAAAATCAAAGTTCTTTTGCACCAAACCAGTTGTCTCTTGCACTTTATTACATTCCCCAAATAAATCCAGAGTCGAGAACCCAAGGGAATGGGAGCGATTCGAACCGCTCAGAAGGTCAGAGGTGAACCTGACCCACGAGACCACCCCCTTACAAGATGAAAAAATAGAAGGGGAAAAAGCAGAAGAGGACGAAGTAGAAGAGGAGGAAGTGGAAGAAAGGATGGAGCCCAGACAGCCCCTTTGTGGTCAAGATATCCAGGATGGAATCATCCGGCTGCGGTACAACTAACCTCAATCCTAATTCCCTTTTCAACATTTGTACCACGAGTTAGCTTCTCTCTGTTACTGACCAACACAGCATCCTCTTGGCCAATGCTGAAATAAAAGCCACCACAAAGCAAACTTTCCAATCATAATTTAAACAACTATCCATTCAATATGACATCAAGAAATCAACTAATCACCCATGTGCATTCCCTTAGTGACTGTACTGTATGTGCCTTTGCCTATCCGAGTGATGTCACGCAGTGCTACCCCTGTGGCTGCAGCGTGGCTGGCGGAAGGCTGCTGACTGTCAGTGGGGGACACTGCAAATGGCCTTGGGCCAAAACAACCTCAAGGAGCTGGTGGCTGGGAGTGTGAAATCGAGCGACTGTGTTGTTTCTTCTTCTTCTACTTCTTCTTCTTGCATTTTGTGGGTGCCTGAAATGAGGAAGGCACAAGGGTGGAGTTGAGGTGAGGGGAGGACGGGAAAGCAAGAGATGGATCCGAGAAGGAGGATAACGTATGAGGATACCAGCATCTTGTGTCCTTTCAGCCCCGCCGCTGGCCAAGGGCTCAGCCATGCCCCTGCTAAGAAAGGCCAGCACCATTGTCTACAAGGGAGAAAAATGAAGTTCGGAATTGAAGCTGTGCCTTGCGTTTGGTATAGATTGTTGATAGATGAGTGATAGGTGGGGGCATCAAGCAATAAGCAGTGTGCGAGGCTATTGGTGCAGTTGGTAGGAGATGGCTTTTAAAGATTCATTCACTGACTATGACCATTGCACTGAGGTCATGAAGCTTCTTTGGGCACTGGAGCCAGGTCATGGGGGTGACACTGCTGACAGTGATGGCCTCAGCGACGTGGTCCCACATTGTTCTTTCTGGAGGACCTTCTGTGGGTAGAGGACATCCCTTGCAGTGTTGACCTGCTGCACAAAGCTAGAGTGCATTTCCCTCGCATATTGAGTCATTTGTATTAGTGCTGAAGCACTTTAATCATTTTTTTAGGTGTGGAAGGTAATTAGCTTTAAGAGCTGAAGATTGCCATTTGGGAATCAGTTTTAATGTTTTTTTTCCACCAAGCAGTTGAGTTGTAAGGGCTTAAAACTGCCTATTTTTAAACAATTTTAGTGTTTTCATTTTACTGCTTTCTAAAATGACAGGCTAGCTTTAAGAGAACGCTGTTCTTGCTGCAGGGATACTATGGTCACGCTACACTGGGACTCCTGCTGTGAGTAAAACTAGCGTTACACCAAAATACCAGCGTTGCCTGCGTGATTAATTTGGGCGGTCGTTAACTGCGGCCTGCAGTGGCATCAGCAGCCGTTTATTTTAGAATTTTTTGTCCATGGACTTTCAATTTGATAAAGTGCCACTTAATAGATTTGTTAACAAAATTGAAGGCCATGCGATTAAAGGGGCAGTGGTAGTGTGGATACATAATTGGTTATAGGAGGCACAGTTTGCAGATGACACAAGACTTGGAAATGTAATAAAAATTGAGGAGGATAGTAGCAGACTTCAGGAGGACATAGACAGACTGATGGACATGGTAGATGAAATTTAATGCAGAGAAATGTGAAGTGATACATTTTGGAAGGAAGAATGAGGAGAGGCAATATAAATTAAATAGTATAATTTTAAAGATGGTGCAAAAACAGAGAGACCTGGGGGTTCACATGCAGATATTTATGAAGGTAGCAAGGAAATTATGCTAAACCTTTATAAATCATTGGTTAGGCCTCAGCTGGAGTATTGTGTCCAATTCTGGGCACCGCACTTTAGGAATGATATGAAGGCCTTGGAGAAATATCAAAGGAGATTTGCTATAATGGCACCAGGGATGAGGGACTTCAGTTATATGAAGTGACTCGAGAAACTGGGATTGTTCTCCTTAGAGCAAAGATGGTTAAAAGGAGATTTGATAGAGGTATACAAATGCTCCAGAGAAGATCAATTGAAATTAGCAGTAATGGGTTTCACCCAAATTTCCCCCTAATTTTTTGGGGACGCGCAACCACTTTAACAGGCTGTGCAGCCCATTCACAGTTTCGCACATGCGCGCAATTTAACATTAGAAAAACCAGTCCTGGGCTACGACTGGCTGAGAGCTGCGCGGTCTTATAGTCACGAGGGAATGTTGATTCCACCAACATCCATCAAACACAAGTACCCCCACTGGACGTCAACCCAGTTTTTAGAACCGGCGCTCCAGTCTCGGCTCACTGTCTGAAGTGGGGCCCGAACCAAAGGGTAGGTTCCTTGAGTCAGTGGTAACTCCACCCGATGCAACCCAGTATTCGGAGCCATATTCTAGTCCTCACTAGCTGGGGCTTGAACTTTTCACCCGACTCAGAAGTGGGAATGCTACCACTAAGTGAAAGGCTCAGTCCTGCTAATAGTGTAGGCACCATAAACATTGCAAAGTTAAATAATTAATAATAGTTTTATATATGTGACAAAAAATGACTGGTTTTAAATTTAATTTTATAGGGAACATGAGGACCTCCTGGAAATGGTGGCCCACAGGTAAACATTACCATATGTATTGTTTTGATCTCTTAATTTTTATATTGAGTAATAGAACGTATTATTTAACAAATATTTGTCCATCATGGGATTTAGGCAGTGGATGGAGAAGCTGGCACTCTTGGGAATTATGGATTCAAAGGAATACAAAGTCGCAGGGTAGGATTTTAATTTAAATTATTCTCAACTTGTTTGTTTCAATTCTTCAAAGGTATCGGACCATATCTTTGAAGAATTGAAACAAACAAGTTGAGAATAATTTGCTTTATATTTTTATTTGCTCTATTAGCATATGGTGGAAAAACATTTCAGTTTTTTTTTAAGCCTCTAGTTAGTCCAACCAACAGCTAGTATGTGTCAGCTGTGGCTCAGTGGGTAGCGCACTTGCCTCTGAGGTCGAAGATTGTGGGTTCAAGTCCCACTCCAGAAACTTGAGCACATAAATCTAAGCTGACACTCCAGTGGAGTGCTGTGCTGTCTTTTGGATGAAATGTTAAACCGAGACCCCGTCTTCCCTCTCGAGTAGATGTAAAAGATCCCATGGCATTGTTTTGAAGAAGAACAGGTGAGTTATCCCCAGTGTCCTGCCCAATATTTATTCCTCAATCAACATAACAGGAACATATTATCTGGTCATTATCACATTGCTGTTTGTGGAAGTTTGCTGTGTGCAAATTGGCTGCTGCTTTTCCCACATTACGACAGTGACTACATTTCAAAAATACTTCATTGATTGTAACATGCTTTAAGAAGTCTTTCTTTTTACTACTTCTCAATTTTGATAGATCTACTCTTAGTACAGCTTTATCTGTATCAGCTGTGGCTCATTTGGTAGCACTCTCATTTCTGTCAACCAAAGTTTGTGGGTACAAGTCCTTTCTGTAAAGAGCTCTGTTTTCTATTTGTCCCAATCACTTTGCTTCCTATAAAGACACTTAACTCTCTATAAAGCCCAAACAGTCCAGGGTTCGAATATTGTTCTCACATCTGGGAAGCTCATTTAGGACTTCTTTCATACTCCTGTACAACATACAAGAAGAATTGTTGTCCAATTGCTAATCCAGCTCTTATTTCTAGCCCCCAACCTGTCACCATTGCAATCTTCACATTTCTACTTTACTAATACCCCTATAGCCTTTAGTCCTCTGAACTTTACCCTTGTGTTCCTTCGAAGCTACAAATGTGCAATACATTATCCTCCTTAAAAGCTCAGTGTGTTGAAATGAAAATTCATCACATTGCTGCTCTATTTCATTGAGTCATAGGACTTCAAAATTCAATATTCCCTTCTTACAGTGTTCACGCTTTTAAAAACCAAGCTTTCCGTCACCTAATTACCATTACTTAATTTACCTCATCTTCTCCCTTATTCTTTTTAACATTGCTGGTATCTTGTATTATGGGCCTGGCCCATCAGCTAGGTTTCTGAATAATAAAAAAGAAAGCCACAGAGCTTGCCTTCGTTTAGCTATTCCTGTGCTATTGGGACTTACCATCCTCTGTCAAAATTGGCCACTAATCCAGGATCTTCCTACAGACCAAGGATAACCCTCAGCATCTTTTCTCCACCAACAACTGTCTCCTTAAACCCCCTCTCCCCTGTCCCACCTTCAACAAGGACTTCTTTGTCATTCAGATTGAGACAATCCATTCAACTGCCTCACTTCTCTTGCCTGCCAAGCCAAACCTTGCCCAGGCTCCTCACTGCCCTTGCGCTGAACTCATATCATTCTCTAGTTTCTCTCCTCTCTCACCTCATGACCTTTCCAAGCTCACCTTGTCCATGAGACCCACTTCCTGACCCCTTGATCCTACTCCGCGTAAACTGTTGAGCACCCAACTTCCCTTCATGGCTCCATGCTTGCTGACATTGTAAATGGTTCCATTTCCTCAGACACTTTCAAAACTGTTGTCATCACCCCTCCCTCCTCAAAAAACCCATCCTCAAACCTTCTGTTTTTGAAAACTACCTAATATCACTAACTTCTCTTTCCTCTCCCAAGTTTTTGAATGTGTTGCCACTTCCCTAATCTGTGGCCATTTTTCCTGTAGCTCCATGTTTGAATGCCTACAATCAGGTTTTCGTCCCCGCAACAGCTTCAAAAGTGCCCTAATCAAAGTCACAAAAGACCGTGACCGTAATGCATTATCCCTCCTCATCCTCCTCAGCCCTGCTGCAGCCTAGGGAATAGTTGACCACACCATTCTCCTCCAGCGCCTTTCCTCCATTGTCCAGCTCAGTGCAATTGCCCTTGCTTGGCTTCATTCTTAACTATCCGTGCATAGCCAGAGAATCTCCAGCAATATCTTCTCTTCCCACCCTTGCATCTTTATCTCAGAAGTCTTCTGACGATATGTCCTTGGCTCCTTTCTGTTCTTCAACTATATGCTGCCCCTTGATTACATCATCCGCAGTCATGGGGTCAGCTTCCACATGCATGCGGACGATACACAGTTCTACCACCTAATTGCCTATCTTGACACTTCCACTGCCTCGGTGTTGTCAGACTGCTTGTCCTATATCCAGGCTGATCCCAGTCTCAGCATCTTATTCAACCCTGAGCTGAGCTTCCAACCTCATCACAAAAATTGCCTAATTTCATCTACATACATCCCGCTTGTGCCCCTGTCTCACCTCAACTGCTTCTGAAACTCTCATCCTTGTCTTTGTCACATCCAGACTTAACTATTCTAATGCTGTCCTGGCCAGCCATCTATCCTCCACCCTCTGTAAACTTCAGCTCTCTCAAAACTCTTCTGCCTGTATCCTATCTTGCACCGTGTCCCATTCTCCTGTCCCACGAATCCCTGCTGACATACATTGGCTCCTGGTATTCCGATGCCTCTAATTTAAAATTCCCATCCTCATGTTTAAATTCCTTCAGAGCCTTGTCCCTCCCTATTTCTGTAACCTCCTCCAGCTGTACAATCCCCCACTAAGCTCATCAATCCTTTGACTCTGGACTTTTGCGCATCCCCTCCCATTGCCCTACCATTAGCAGCTGTGTCTTCAGCTATCTACGCCCCATGCCCTGGAATTCTTTCTCTAAATCCCTCCGCCTCTCCACCATTCCCAACAAGGGAAAATCATTCTTCCCTAATCGCCCCAATGAATTCCTTCATAATTTAGGTAACCTATATTATGTCTCCTCTTGCCTTCTCTGCTTCATTGGAAATAGTTTTAGTATCTCAATTCATAAGAACATAAGAAATAAGAGCAGGAGTAAGTCATTTGACCCCTCAAGCCTGCTCTGCCATTCAATAAGATCATGGCTGATTTGATCTTGGCCTCAATTCCACTTCCCTGCCCGTTCCCCTTAACCCTTGACACACTTATCATTCAAAAATCTGTCTATCTCCACCTTAAATATATTCAATGACCCAGCCTCCACAGCTCTCTAGGGTAGAAAATTCCACAAATTCCTAACTCTTTGAGAGAAGAAATTCCTCCTCATCTCCATTTTAAATGGGCCACCCCTTATCCTGAAACTATGTCCCCTAGTTCGAGATTCCCTCATGAGGGCAAACATCCTCTCTGCATCTACCCTGTCAAGCCCCCTCATAATCTTACATGTTTCAATTTGATCACCTCTCAATCTTCTAAACTCCAATGCGTATAGGCCCATCCTGCTCAACCTTACTTCTAATGACAACCCCTTCTCAGGAATCAACCTCGTGAACCTTCTCTGAACTGCCTCCAAAGCAAATATATTCCACCTTAAATAAGGAGACCAAAACTGTACGTAGTATTCCAGGTGTGATCTCACTAATGCCCTGTACAGTTGTAGCAGGACTTTCCTTTTATACTCCATCTCACTTGCAATAAAGGCCAACATTCCATTGCCTTCCTAATTACTTGCTGTACCTGCATGCTAACTTTTTGTGTTTCATGCGCAAGGACCCCCAGATCCCTCTGGATAACCTCACATTTTTCCATATTATACTCCATCTGCCAAATTTTTTCCCACTCACTTAGCTTATCTATATTCCTTTGCAGATTCTTTGTGTCCTCACAACTTGCTTTCCCACCTATCTTTGTATCATCAGCAACTTTGGCTACATTACACTCGGTCCCTTCATCTAAGTCATTAATATAGATTGTAAATAGTTGAGGCTCCAGCACTGATCCTTGTGGCACGCCAATAGTTACAATTTGCCAACCTGAAAATTACCCATTTATCCCGACTCTCTGTTTTCTGATAGTTAGCCAATCCTCTATCCATACTAATATATTACCCCCAATCCCGTGAGTTCTTATCTTCTGCAGTAACCTTTTATGTCGCACCTTATTGAATGGAAATCCAAATACATTACATCTACTGGTTCCACTTTATCTACCCTGCTCATTAGATCCTCAAAGAACTCCAGCAAATTTGTCAAACGTGATTCCCCTTTCATAAAATCTACTGACTCTGCTTTACTATATTAGGATTTTCTAAATGTCCTGCTACTACTTCCTTAATAATAGACTTAAGCATTTTCATAATGACAGATGTTAGGCTAACTGGTTTATAGTTTCCAGCTTTCTGTCTCCCTTCTTTCTTAAATAGGGGCATTACATTTGCGGTTTTCCAATCAGCTGGGACCTCTCCACAGTCCAGGGAATTTTGGTAGATTATAACCAATGCATCCACTATCTCTGCAGCCATTTTGTTTACGACCCGAGGATGGAGGCCATCAGGTCCAGGGGACTTGTCCACCTTTAGTTCCATTAGTTAGCCTCATACTTTTTCTCTAGTGATGGTGATTGTTTTAAGTTCTCCCCTCCCTGTAGCCCCTTGATTATCTAATATTGGGATGCTTTTAGTGTCTTTGACCGTGAAGACCAATATAAAATATTTGTTGAAAGTGCCATTTCCCTGTTTCCCATTATTCATTCTTCAATCTCATCTTCTATCGGACCAACATTTACTTTAGCTACTCACTTCCTTTTTATATACCTGTAGAAGCTCATACTGTCTGTTTTTATATTTCTTGCTAATTTACTCTCATAATCTACCTTCGCCTTCTTTATTATTTTTTTAGTCATCCTTTGCTGGTTTCTAAAAATCCTCTGACCTACTACTAAGCTTCACAACATTGTATGCCTTTATTTTCAATTTGATACAGTTGCAGTGTCCAGAATCCGTAACCCTCAGGACTGAGGCCATTCCGAATTCCGCGTTTTTCCAGACTTTGGATAATCTTTCTGACTTCACGAATCCGGAAACACACGAGCTCGGTTCAGATATTTCCGGATTTCAGAACTTCAGAAAGGGGGGTCACCGCCGAGGAGCTGTTCAGGCCACCGGCCCCGTTGAGGTGAAGCTATTTGGGCAGGGCCCCGCCAAGGAGGGGCTGTTTGGGCAGGCCCCACCATGGAGGAGCTGTTCAGGCTGGCCCCGCATGGAGGAGTTGGTCAGGCAACCCCGCCATGGAGGAGCTGTTTGGGCAGGCCCCACCATGAAGGAGCTGTTCGGGCGGGGCCCTGCTGACGTAGAGCTGTTCGGGCGGGGCCCCGCTGTGGTGGAGCTGTTCAGGCGGGCCCCGCCATGGAGGAGCTGTTTGGGAGGGGGCCCGGCCGAGGAGAAGGTGTTTGGGCGGGCCCTGCCATCGAGGAGCTGTTTGGGCAGGCCCCGCCATGGAGGAGGTGTTCGGCCAGGGCCCTGTCACAGAGGAGGTGTTCGGGCGGGCTGGCGAAGAGGCCTCAAGGTAAGGGCAGTGGCGGCGAGCGGGGCGAGGCGAGCAGTGGCGGGATAAGGGCAGTGATGGCAAGGCGAAGCCCGAGGTCGGGCAGCGGTGGGGCCCTGAGGTCGGCAGGGTCGGCGGGTCTGGATTCCAGAACATTTTCCGGATTCCGGACAACCTTGCCACCGATCAATCCGGATTCCGGAACTCCGGATTTTGGATGCTGCACCTGTACCATCATTTACTTCCTTAGTTAGCCACGATGGTTCATCCTTCTCTTATAGTCTTTCCTTCTCACTGGAATATATTTATGTTGAGAATTATGAAATATCTCCTTCAATGTCTACCACTGATTATCTACCGTCTTACTTTTTAATCCATTTTTCCAGTCCACTTTAGCCAACTCTGCCTTCATAGCTTTGTAATTGCCTTTATTTAAGTTGAGGACACAGTTTGGGACTCAACTTCCTAGCCCTCACACTGAATTTGAAATTCTAACATACTATGATCGCTCTTCCCTGGAGGATCCTTTACTGTGAGATCATTAATTAATCCTGTCTCATTACACGTTACCAGATTTAAAATAGCCTGCTCCCTGGTTGGTTCCACAATGTATTGCTCTAAGAAAACATCCCGAATACACGCTATGAATTCTTCCTCAAGGATACCTTTGCCGATTTGATTTGTCCAATCAGTGTGAAGAAGAATCAAGAGAGAAGCACAGGCACATTGGTGAGAGAAGCACAAACGCAAAATGAGAGGAAAAGGCAAAGAAAGGTATTGAGAGACTTTCAGCCATAGTGATTGTCACAAATCCACAGATACATACAGAGAGAGAGATTAAAAAAACACATGCAGCTTTAGAGCGAAGAGAACCACAAATACACACACTGGTGTATTACAGAGAGAAGAGCACCATAGCAACACAACTGGTCTAGTAACTTATGGCCACAGGTAAACTTGTCACATGAGTGTAACTGCTCATGATAAGGTACTTACAAAACAAAAAAAAACAATTTATTTTGCCCCAGAGTTTCAAGATTCTGCTCCTACAAAGCTAATGTGTGCCCAACCCTGACTTAAGTAGTGGATTGCATAAACCTGCTTGATTACAATAGCATTGTACATAAGTTTAAACATCAGCTATTTTTAAACCTTCAATGCTAACATCTTGTATCAAAGAATTAGTGAAGAATTTGGAAATATTAATATATTTTGATAATTATAAAATATTAATAAGGTACAGTCACGATTTGTATATAGTTAACAAACTGCTTATAATTATTCACTATACTTATGGCAGATTATAAAATGAAATAATGCAATATCAGCATTTTTAGGGTTCCTCAAGCCCCGCTGGTCATCCTGGTGAAGCAGGAGAGTTTGGATATCCCGGACAGAAGATAAGCAGTGTAGATATTGGACACTCCAGAATTCACTCCACAAAGTGAACAAGTTGGCCAAAATAATGATCATGATAGGTGCCACAAAACATCACATGGGATGTGCTTTACTCTGCAATACGAATGCTTGGTACTGGCACTATAATGATTCAAGATTGTGGTTCTACTCTGATTGGTTTCATGCTTCACCTCCATAAAGAAATAAAATATAATAGCAATGACACTGACACAATTACTTCTCCACCTGGAATTTCCGCAGCAGTCCTTCCAATCTAATGCTGTAGTTCCTTGAAGAAATGACATAACATGCTAAAAACAGCCGTTTCCATCAACGTTACAAAAGAAAATAAGGAGAAGACTGCAGAAATTATCCTTCCAGATGTTTATTGCAAAATTAAATAATATCAGTTGAATTGCTGATACTGGCCCTATTTTCTGCTTTGGTCAATTAGGTTCAGTACTGGCTATATTGGCTATAATGCTACTTTTTAAAACCCATGCTAGCACTTTGTGCGTTGTGCCCAGATTTGCAGTTGAACCTCATTTTAACATACAGTTCTTGTTCCATAAGTATTTTTCAATATCTACCAAGTGTCAGGTCACAGACTCTGTCAAGAATAATGTATGTATTAAGTTCAATAGCCCAGGATGAGGAATGGATGGGAGAAGAGAAAGGAATGTTGAAAAGAAAACGTGTTAAACGTGTTATGTTGGAGTAGGGTGCTCCAGGGATCAGTGTTGAGAGCACTATTGTTTCTAATTTACATCAATGTCTTGGATTTATAAATTCAATGCAAATTTGTCAAATTTTCAAATGCTTCCAAAATAGGAGGGTCATTGAAATCAGGGGTGGCAGATCAGAAGTTACAGGATAAGTTGACAAAATATGTAAGTGAGCAGAATAAAGACAGGCAAAATTTAAAGCAGCCAAATGTAAAGTACCGCACATAGGAAGGAAACATGGGCAACACGCGTACTCCATAAATAGTGTTGAAATAACTAAAGATGAAGTTGAAAGAGACCTAGGAATTTTAGTAAACTAACAGCTGAACATCTCAAAATGTCCACCCAATGCAGGGCATCAATCAAGAAAGTGAACTGAATGTTGAACTACATAACTAAAACAGTAATATACAAGTCTTAGGAAATTGTGATCAAACTGCAACATTAGACAACACTTGTGGATACTGTGTTCAGTTCTGGCTGCCAAGAAATAAGTGCAGTGCAGAGAAGAAGCACAAGGATGATCCCTAATTCCAAAAGTTTCAGTTATGAGGAACAACTGGAGACATTTTCAGCCTGGAAAGGCAGGGTCTGATAGATGATCTTATTGAGTGTTTCAAGATAATTACCAGAATGGAGAAGGTAAATTCATCCCAATAGTGAATAATCAAGGGGCTATAGGGAGGAAGAAACTTAATACAATCACTAAAGAAGTAGTACTTAATAAAATAATGGGACTAAAGGCAGACAAGTCCCCTGGACCTGATGGTTTACATGAAGTGGGCAGGTCAGAAGGAGTGCTCCTGGGCATGGCCAAGGTGGCCATCAAGATGGAGAGTGACAGTTAATTCAGAGACTAGGATCCTGAACTCAAAGAAAGGTACCTTTGATGGTATGAGACGTGAATTGGCTAGGATAGACTGGCGAATGATACTTAAAGGGTTGACGGTGGATAAGCAATGGCAGACATTTAAACATCAACAATTGTATATCCCTGTCTGGAGTAAAAATAAAACGGCTCAACCGTGGCTAACAAGGGAAATTGGGGAGAGTGTTAAATCCAAGGAAGAGGCATATAAATTGGCCAGAAAAAGCAACAAGCCTGAGGATTGGGAGAAATTTAGAAATCAGCAGAGGAGGACAAAGGGTTTAATTAGGAGGGGGGAAATAGAGTATGAGAGTAAGCTTGCAGGGAACATAAAAACTGACTGCAAAAGCTTCTATAGATATGTGAAGAGAAAAAGATTAGTGAAGACAAATGTAGGTCCCTTGCAATCAGAATCAGGTGAATTTATAATGGGGAACAAAGAAATGGCAGACCAATTGAACAAATACTTTGGTTCTATCTTCACTTTCGAAGACACAAATAATCTTTCGGAAATACTAGGGGATCGAGGGTCTAGCAAGAAGGAGGAACTGAAGGAAATCCTTATTAGTCAGGAAATTGTGTTAGGGAAATTGAAGGGATTAAAGGCCTATAACTCCCAAGGGCCTGATAGTCTGCATCCCAGAATACTTAAGGAAGTGGTCCGAGAAATAGTGCATGCATTGGTGGTCATTTTCCAACATTCTATAGATTGGAGGGTAGCTCATGTAACCCCACTTTTTAAAAAAGGAGGGAGAGAGAAAACAGGTAATTATAGACCGGTTAGCCTGACATCAGTAGTGGGTAAAATGTTGGAATCAATTATTAAAGATGTAATAGCAGCGCATTTGGAAAGCAGTGACAGGATCGGTCCAAGTCAGTATGGATTTATGAAAGGGAAATCATGCTTGACAAATCTTCTAGAATTTTTTGAGGATGTAACTAATAGAGTGGACAAGGGAGAACCAGTGGATGTGGTGTATTTGGACTTTCAAAAGGCTTTTGAAAGGTCCCCTACAAGAGATTAGTGTGTAAAATTAAAGCACATGGTATTGGGGGTAACGTATTGATGTGGATAGAGAACTGGTTGACAGACAGGAAGCAAAGAGTAGGAATAAATGGGTCCTTTTCAGAATGGCAAGCAGTGACTAGTGGGGTACTGCAAGGTTCAGTGCTGGGATCCCAGCTATTTACAATCTACATTAATGATTTGGACGAAGGAATTGAATGTAATATTTCCAAGTTTGCAGATGACACTTAGCTGGGTGGCAGTGTGAGCTGTGAGGAAGATACTAACTAAGAGGCTGCAGGGTGACTCGGACAAGTTAGATGAGTGAGCAAATGCATGGCAGATGCAGTATAATGTAGATAAATGTGAGGTTATCCACTTTGGTGGCAAAAACAGGAAGGCAGAATATTATCGGAATGGTGACAGATTAGGAAAAGGGGAGGTGCAACGAGACCTGGGTGTCATGGTTCATCAGTCATTGAAAGTTGGCATACAGGTGCAGCAGGCGGTGAAGAAGGCAAATGGCATGTTGGCCTTCATAGCGAGAGGATTTGAGTATAGGAGCAGGGAGGTCTTACTGCAGTTATACAGGCCCTTAGTGAGGCCACACCTTAAATATTGTGTACAGTTTTGGTCTCCTAATCTGAGGAAAAACATTCTTGCTATTGAGGGAGAGCAGCAAAGGTTCACCAGACTGATTGCAGGACTGACATATGAAGAAAGACTGGATCGACTAGGCTTATATTCATTGGAATTTAGAAGAATGAGAGGGGATCTCATAGAAACATATAAAATTCTGACGGGACTGGATAGGTTAGATGCAGGAAGAATGTTCCCGATGTTGGGGAAGTCCAGAACCAGTCTAAGGATAAGGGGTAAGCCATTTAGGACCGAGATGAGGAGAAACTTCTTCACTCAGAGAAATGTGAACCTGTGGAATTCTCTACCACAGAAAATTATCGAGGCCAGTTCATTAGATATATTCAAAAGGGAGTTAGATGTGGCCCTTACAGCTAAAGGGATCAAGGGGTATGGAGAGAAAGCAGGAATAGGGTACTGAAGTTGCATGATCAGCCATGATCATTTTGAATGGTGGTGCAGGCTCGAAGCGCCGAATGGCCTACTCCTGCACCTATTTTCTATGTTTCTATGTTTCTAACTGGTCCAGGAAGCGGGCAGTCAAGGGGGTCGTTCAGCTCGACTACGTGCCTCTCTTCCACGGTTACATCTGAGCCAGGGTGTCCCTGGAGATGGAGCACATGGGTGTTCACCGGTACGCTCGCAGCCTTCTGCGAGAGGTGGGCACCGGAGGGACTGGAGTGCATCATCATCCCCGCCAACTAAATTTTAATTTGATTTAAGATTACCGTCAAAAGTTTAATTTGTTCAATGTGTCGGTTTTAGTGCCCCCCTTTAATCAGGGGGCACTTGATTTGCAGGTGCAACTTAAAATAGTTGGAGAGCTATTGAATTGGGAGTGGCTTAGCCAGTCACATGATGTTCACAAGACTCAATAAAACCCCAGCCAGTTGCGTTCGGGGCATCCACGATGAGGCAAGTGGTTGTGAGCCTGGTGAATGAACTGGTAATGTGTAGTGTGATTGTTAAAACTTTTGCTAATAAACCAACTAGTTCTTAATGGCAATGTGTAGCTATGAATTCTTAAACAAAGAACCATGAAGCAAATACATTACAGCTGGACCTATCACAATCCCTCCAAATTTTGTCCTTGGGGTTAGTCTTGCTGACAACTCCCTACTGAAATTCCCAGAGTGCTCTATAAGAAAGTTTCATAAAGTATATAAGGGTTCTAGTAATGTAATAGAGGACTTCTGGCATGTTAAAGCATTCCCTTTATGTGTATAAACTAATCACCCTTTATGTATATAAACTAATCATCTGGATGGGAAGATTTCTTCTGCATGCTATTTGAAGTCAAAATGTAAATGCATTTATAAAGAATGAGTACAATTTCACAGTGAAAATCATCACTTCACAAAATCTACCCAACCTTTGCAGCATTTTGTGTTCCCCTTAATGTTACTGGTTACTAGAGGAGATACTAAACTTCTTCCATAGTATAGTGCTGAACTTAGCATTTTGGTTGATGCTGCTTTTGATAGAACACATCCTTTAAGCGGTGTTTTTATTCAGTAATATTTTGCACAGGGTGCTTTGACGACTTTAGAGGAGAAATTGGCTAAAATCGCCCTCCCCCCCCTCCCCCCAAAAATACAGATTATTTTTCTAAAGACTAGCCTTTTCATTCGTTACCTGCCAAGGGCAAGTTCAATTTTAGTGCACTTGGTTCAACAGCTACAAAACATAAGGGGAGAAATTGGTCCTTCTTGCACCTGTTTTCTAGGCAGAAAATGGGAGCAAAAAGGACCAATTTCATGGAGCAATGTCCCATGCCCCAAGGAGCATGAAGTACCTCTAACGGCATATTATTGAAATCGCCCAGGTTACTTACCTACCAGGTACTCACCATTCAGAATTTTAACCTGGTGTACTGAGCAAGCGACAAGGACACTCAGCCAAAACCGCCAAGGTTTCTTTATATATGCATGTCGGGTCCTGATGATGCCATCAGGATCCAACTGCAATTTTAACTAGATGGTCCGAGCTGCTGTGGCTGTCTCGCCAGGTAAAGAGAGCGGAAAGAGGAGTTGGACCCAGAAGAGGCCCAAATAGGTATGGTTTATTTCATCCCTTGTGGAGCTAGAAGGAGCACCTTCGGATTGCCACGGGCACTCTCACCCTTCCCGAACACAAGGTCTGTTCCAGGCGGGAAATCAACCAGCAAGATTTAAATGAGGCATGGGAGTTAAAATAGCCCAGGCCTCATTTTTGGAGCAGTGGTTAAGTTTCAAATTTACCTCACTACCTATTGATTGAAAACCCACCCGGAGTTAACGTCAAGGCCTAACTCTCATTCAATAGGGCTGGCAATGGCTCAGTAAGTTTACCCAGCGAGTAATCGAGTCATACATCCTGGGAAGGTCCAGAATCAATAATTGGTCTTTGCTGATTTAGTTAATCTCAATTGGGATAGCAGTCAGAGTGCTACAATTGATTTTTATTCTAGTGCCATAAGGAAGGAAAAATCACCCAGGTTTCTGCTCCTGTTCACTATCCAGTGACTCCTACTGAACTGTGGACATTGGGTAAAGATAGGACCAGGCTCAGCTCTAATGATCAATTAGCCTGCTAATAATTACTGTTAGGTTCACATATGAATAATAACTACTTGGAAGAGACAGTGGAGGGTATCCATGGAAATATACCCAACAGAAAGTCAATACCTTCGGGGAGAGGGGGAGAAAAAAATTAATGGAATGACAAAATAGATGCATTCATTAAACAAGCGTTATCTCTCTTTCATTTCAGGGTTCCAAAGGACCACCAGGCTAAACACTGGAGATGGTATGTAACTTACTGTAGATGTATAAAGTCCACTGATATAGTTGCTAATTGTACTTTTTATCTAAAGTTGGTATGTTAATTTTAATTTTCTCATTTTCATTACAGTCTTTTTGCCTTGTAGCATATATACACAGGATAACTGCCGTAACAGCCCTTTCACAGCTTTATTTCCAGTGATTTTCAAGTCTCTCAGTAAAGTTATAAAATTTTAGAAATATATCATAATTTGTTGGTTATCGTAGAAAAGTGAATCCATAGTTTGTTCCAATTTCTTTAGATAACGATGAATATACTGACATTTTTAAACTCAACAACCAAGTTTTCCAATTATTGTGTCTATTTCTGGAAAATTACTTTTAGGCAAAAACATAAGAATGACATTGGGGAATGGGTAGTGCAGTGATCCAATATTGTTCTTTCTCCTTAGATTGAATCTAGATTAAATTAATAGAATGATAGTTGCCTCAGGCTCCTGCTTTAAGGCATCTGTGTAATATGAATTTAGTCATCTCAATTCAGCTCCTGATGGGCATGGGTCCACAGCACACACAGACCTAATCCGCCACTAAATTGGCCTTGGCCAAATTGTCTGGCATGGGAAATGCAAAATATCACATTGTCGCTATAGTGGTTGCTTGATGCTGACACTGGGTATTCAAAACACAGATTGTTTTATTCCCTAGTGCTAACATCCATCACCATGTTTGATGAGTACAAAATCCACCAATAAAAGTAATTAAAAAAGAAATAGGCTCAGTTATTAAAGCTGATGTGTAACTGAGCTACATATACCAGAAGAGCTAAGCTTCAATTCCTGACTTGTGCTGAGCTATCGGATCTCAACTAGGATGTCAGTAGGGATGCTACAAATTAATGAAGTTTTGTTGATGCAGGGATTTCCATGCATCTCAATTAGAGAGATTAACATCTTATTGTATGGTGCATAATTTATAAGTAGAACCTCTATTATCCATCATACTGAAAGGGACTCCCTGATGGATAACGGAAATTGATAGATAATCAAGATTCCAGTGGTTCCAAAGGTATTTAGATGTCCTTGACTCAGTTTTGAGCTCCTTGTAACTTAATAATTGAGAATGCAGATAATGGGAGCATAGATCATTAAGAATCCCTTGTGCCATCAAAATGCAATATGATGCTATTGCCCTATGCAGAGTTTTGGATGAGTTGAAGTTTACAGAGGTGGTAAATGGGACCTGCCAGGCGAGCAATGAAATAGTGGAATCTGGAGGAAACAAAGGCATATTTGCAGGTTTCATCGGCAGATGGGCTGAGATGGGATGGAGACAGGTAACGTTATAGAAATCAAAATAGACAATTGTTGTGATGGAGAGGACTTGGGTTGAACAGGATTCCCAGATTTTGAACATTCTTAAAACAGTCAGAGATAACCACAACTTGCAACTTACTCCCCCAATCAGTGCTGGTTTCTATCTGAGTTTTGTGGACTGATTTATGCTTAATGGACAGATTAAGATGGTGAATAATACAAATCATTCAGTAAGTAGAAATATTCAGCTTTCTGTTTTGTACTTTTTATAGTTTTATGGTGTCAGCCTTGGCTCAGTGGTAGTACGCTCGTTTCTGAGCCATAAGGTTGATGGTTCATGTCCCACTTCAGGGACTTGAGCACATAATCTGAACTAGCACTTCAGTGCACTACTGAGTAAGTGCTGCATTATTGAAGGTGCCATCTTTTGGATGAGATGTTAAATTGAGGCTCCGTCTTCCCTCTCAGGTGAGCGTAAAAGATCACATGGCAGTATTCGAAGAACAGGGAAGTTCTCCGGGTGTTGTAAGGGGGTATAGTATTGTAAGGGGATAAAATACTGTCACCAAAAGTGGAAGTAAACATTTGCTTATATGCATGTAAAGCTCGCTTATAAAGCTCACTTAAAAATGGGTTTTAAAATGGAGAACAGCTAAAAAGCAAAGCTTGCTGGTAAATGAACCATCACAAGTAACCAACAATGCGTTGAACCCTAGCACAGACTGTTAGAAGATGGAAACAACACATTCACTACAGAACACTTACCAAGGACAGTAGAGAGTAAGCTCTTTGGGAACATAGATTACAGCAGCATGGAAACGGGATAGTATTGACTGGTAGTTTTGACTAGAGTTCTTGGGAGAGGGATAAGGAGGCGCTACCCTGGGAAACAAGGTTAATCAACACGTCATGAGGAACTGAGGCAAAGTTGACACCACTGAAAAACACATTCCATAAGACTGACAGGTGATGGAAGATGGAAAGGTTGGGAGAACCATTCAGAGCCAGTCTGATAAGGTTCAACAAATCAGTGTAACTTTGCTGATGAGCAGTAGACCAATCAATGGTTTTGTAGGATGGTCGCACACCTCAGAAAATGTATAACTGTCGATGTAGAAACCTCTGTTCTTAGAAGGTTCATCAGTAAAATCTTCCCCCGCATGCTTGAATAAAGACCGGTTGAACCGAGGTTTCGTAAAAGTATTCTTTTTACCCCAATACTGTCAACATTTATCCTTCAACCAATACCTAAACAGATGATCTGAACATTTAGGGTGAGAAATTAGTTTTCCCCATAAAATGTGTGGGGGATCAAGATGTGCGATCAAAACGCACCCGCTCAAAGAATTGCAGGCAGCATGCTAACTTCGTGCTGCCTGCTGATTAATATGATTGTGGCATTCAGTCCAATGCTGAACGCACTGCTGAGTGGCTGATTGCTCAACAGAGGGCCTAATTTCATATGAAGCTAGCACCAATTAAAGCTAGTCTGCACCTCTTAAAGGGGAGGTGCCTTCTGTCTGCTGCAGGTCAATCACCTGACTGGAAGAGAGTCATAGCAGCAAAAAACCCAATAATGTCATAACATGGGAGAAAGCATGATCTAAGATTCTCTGATGCAGCACTGGAGGCCCTGGTACAAGAGCTAATACGAGGAGAGAGGTCCTGTTTCCACAGAGGGTCAAGAGCCCCTCCAGGCAAATGCGTAAAATACAATGGTAACAGATAAACATCATGGTGAATTCCAGCAGTGTAGCCCCAAGGCCGTGGACGCAGTGCAGGAAGAAGTTCAATTACCTCACACGTTTAGTCAAGATCATTGAATTCATCTTCAAATGTCATATTCCACCATTTGCACCACTAGCCTCAGACACTGTTAAAATGCATCACACCTCTATCACTCACCTACCAACAATCTCGATAAAACATGACATATATCTCACATTCATAGCTTTTTCTCCCCCTCACACACTTACCATCACACCCAGCTTGCACGCACTGTCAGCCATTCAACCTTGACAGGCATGTCACCCAAACACATTGCACCACACTCACTGACACACATCTCTTTCTCTTGCAGGATAAGATGGCTCGCAACTGGTGTCAGTAGGACCTAACTAATGGAGGACAGGCGCGCCTGCACAACCTGACCGCAAAGGAGAAGACAGTGCTAGCCATTATTGGAAGGGCCATCACTGAGCAGGTGGCCAGTAGCGAGGCTGAAAGAATACAAGATGCCGGTATCCTCAATATGCAATTCACCTTCTCACATCCCACTTCAGCCACATCCCACAATGTCTTCTGATTTACAAGCTGCGCATGGTGTAAGGATGGGCCTCTTGCTTCTCCCTTATCCTTAAAACAACCTTACCCTTGTGCCTTTCTCCTTTCAGATAGCCAAGAACTGCCACCTGACCAGGCACCGGTGGAGGAGCACGAAACACAAGAGCACCAAGGCACTGATGCTGAAGACACAGCAACGTCACTCAATTTTACACTCATTGCCACCAGCTCAGATATTGACACTCCTCATAGTTTAAAGGATCGGTTAGAGGTGGAATCTGCATGGGTGAGGCACTGCCAGGGCAGGGGGAAAGGGTAGTGCAGGTACAAGTCCCCAGAGGGTGAGGTCGCACACGTGTTCTGCTGCACAAGTTTCAGATGAAGACCTCAATGGAGCGGCCAACAGAAGAATGCTGAAGGTAAGCACAATTAAATGCTTGGTGCATTGGCAGGTCTCCCAGAAAGCCTGAGTGCAATGTCAAGGAGCGTGGAGCAGTCTGGCAACAACATTGCACAGGACTTTATTTAGAGCTTGGAATCCATGATTTCCAGCTTGGAAGTGATGAGCAACTCCATCAGCGGACTTGTGGACCCAACCATGATTCAGCGTCCGATGGCCGATGTCTCAGCTTCCATTGCAGCACAAGCAGAACCACCCAACATCTGAGTGCTGCAGTGGAAGCTCAGACTTCTGCTCTCATGCAGGCTCAGCTTGCTACCACACAAGCTCAGATTGCTGCCATTGTGGCTGTGTTTACCAGTGTAGAAAGAGGCTTGCAGGGTGTTACAGCAGTCCAGCAATCTGCGCTCCAACAGATTATTAGGAATACTGAGGCACCGCCCCGGGGGAGTGACAGTGGCTCTGTGGAGCACAAACCTGCTCTCCTCTCTTAAGATAACAGCATTCGTGCTCCCACCACTGGCATTCCATAAGCGCCCTTGCTGTTGTCTGTCAGACAGCCAGCCCAGAATGCTGCCACCTATGATCCCACCTATGCCAATGTGGTGCAGCCTAAAGCTGAGCCTTCTAGGTCCAGAATCGCTAGGCCATCTGCAGTCTCCCCCACTGAAACTCAGCAGCCTTCTACAGCCATTCAGCGGTCACTGGGGGAGCACTTTGTAGGAGCACTATGACAAGTAAAGGCACATGGAAGACAGGCACAGGAGTGATTAGTTGACTTTGTTATGTAATATTGGATGGATTGATGTTTAAAGTCGGATTGGAATGTTTCCTTTGTGGTGGCTTTTATTTCAGTATTGTGGCCACAAGGACGCTGTGATGGTCAGTAACAGAAGGTATGGGACTATTGTTGAATGGGGAATTGGGGTTGCGTCCACTGGTACTGCAGTTGGATGAGTCGATCACAGACAGCCCGGCTAAAAATGGCCTGTCTGGGTTACCTCATCTTCCACTTCCTCCTCCTCCTCCTCCTCTTGCTCCTTCACAGCTGGTCTCCACATGCCTGGTGGCAAGGGCTGTGTCCTCATGATGGTGAGGTTGTGGAGCATGCAGCCGACCATGACAAGTCTTGAAATGTGTTCTGCTGAGTACTGCAGGGGTGCTCCAGTGCGGTCCAGGCATCGAAAGTGTTGTTTCAGGATGCCAATGGTCTTTATCAGATTCCGTACGGCAGCATGGCTTTCATTACATGCATGGTGCCCACGTGTGCGTCAGTTGGGCAGCGGTTTCATGAGCCATGTGGTCCGCAGATAGCCCTTGTCAACCAGCAGCCACCCTCTGGGTTGTCATGGTGGCTCAAAGAACGAGGGAACAGTGGACTGGCGCAGAATAAAAGCATCATGACTACGGCCAGGATGCTGGGCATTCATCATTATGATATGCTGAGCATGGTCGCGCAGCATCTGCACATTCAGCGAGTGGTAACCTTTGTGGATGGGGTACAATTCAGCATTTAGATGCAGTGCCCACGAAGCCACGTGCGTGCACTTGATGGCGTCCTGCATCACAGGGAAGCCCGCTATCTTGGCAAAGTCCCGTGCATGCTCTACCAGCTTCTCACTGCTCAGAGAGATGTCAATGAACTCCCCTCTCCTGGCATAAAGAGCATTTGTCATCTTTCTTATGCATCAGTGGACAGCGAACTGTGAGATGTTACAGATGTCGCCTGCTCCAACCTGGAAGGATCCCGACGCAAGGAAATTCAGAGCAAAGGTCACCTTCACAGCCACTGGCAGTGCTGTCCTTGCCCTAGTGTGAGGCTGCAGATTTGGTTGCACGAGGTGGCAGAGTTCTGTGAGCATCTCCTTCATAAAGTGCATCCACCTCACACACTGCTCCTGCCTCGCTCTTGGAAGACCCTAGGTGGTTAAGGCCCCCTGCTGTGAACCCTTCTCCCCTTCCTCATCCTCCCTTTGCGAGCAACTTGTCCTCTTCTTCGCTGACTTTGCTGCATCTCTCTGTCATGCTGCAGACCAACGGGATGACAACTAGAGCACCCATGACTGGGAGCAAGTGGTCTGACCAGAACCCCTTGAAGCCAGAAGCAAGGTCATCTCGACTTGCACCACTCCCTGTCACCTCATCAACATTAAACAATTTTAGAAAGCTTCAAACACTTCCAAATAACTAATAGCAATTAAATAGCAACTAACCTCATAGAATTTGCTGACCAGATTAAATATCACTGGTGGTGGTGTGGGGTGGGTCCTTGCTGCTGCTGAAAGCATGTTCAGCTATGCGAGGATAAGAGAGGGCATTGAGGACGAAAATGGCAGTGCTGGCACACAACAAGGGGATTTTGCCCCCAAAGTGTTAATGAGCTTTGTCATGGCTTCCCGGAGATCATGAGATATTGATTCAGCCGCCTCGTATTTTTTTCTAACCATTTTTTTCTTTTTGCCCTCTTTCCGGATGCAATGACATCTTTCAAGTGTATGATGCCACATGTGGAAATAGTCTGTGTCTGTCAGCAAGCTCCAGCCTCTCCTTATCTGAAGTTGACACCCACACACTTTCAGCAGGGCTTTCTGGATAGTGATCAGGAGTGAGAACCCTATCGGATATTTATCTTCCTAATCCCAGGATAGACATTGAGGCCAATTGTTGCATCTGTGCTTCTACAGCTGTAACCATCTAAATTAGCACAGACGGGATTCAATGAGTGACCTTCTTGTCTGCATGGCTCTGCTACTCAATGCTTTAACCAGCTGAGCTATCGAGGAAGCCAACAGGATGCTTGTATGCTGAGGAATCAGGGGAGAGAGAAACTCTTAAAATCCAAGCAAGCGAAAAACCAAGGCCAATCACTGCACTCCTAACTCCCCTGGTTGAAATTAACTAACTGAGCACAGATGGGAATTCAACCTGTGACCTCCTTATGAGGCTATTGAGGGAGCCTCCAGAATGCCTGTCTCAGCTATATACTTAGGAATCAGTGAAGAGAAGAACTCGCTAACTAAAATTACAAGGAAGTGAAAAAAGCTTCTGTACCCTGTCTTTTAACCAAACTCAGTGCTTGTTATCACATTCACCTTAAGTCAGCTAGGGTGTGTGGGCTACTATCATTCCTCTTCCATATTTGGCAGTGATATATTATTTACGACATCACTAAGCATACTACACGCAATATGGCTCTGCAGAAAATTATCATGTGACATTGTCACATGATCCTTTTATTATTTACATCATTACATCATTCGTTACCACAGTAGTCCACTAGGTGGCGCAGTAGTCCAATAGGGGGCACGCTATATTACACGTCTCCCTCCTTAATGAAGAAGTAATCATAACAAAATAATCATCATACATAACTTACATGGTATACACAACAAAAGATATGGACATTTGCCATATTTACAAATCAACCTTAACCACTGGTTTTCTGTTTCGAAGAGGATACCTTAGGGCTGAAATTTCCCCTTTCCTTAAGCCCTGTTACCACCGCAAATTGACAGCCATGCTGTGGAGTGGAGTTGCCTGCCGACCTTTGGTGGAATGGCCGCTGCTCACCCAATTGCCCTTCCGAGTTTTCCTGGTGGTGCTCCTCTGCTGCTGATCGGTGTTAAGCTGGTCATCACTGTGCGCACCGCTGGTCTAATCCCCAATGGTGACATTCCCCTCGGAAAATCTCCAGCCCACCCAGTGGTGCTAAAACAACCTTTCACCCGGTGATCCAGTGAGGCTGTGGCCTTTTGCAGCGGCTGTGCGGCTTCTCTTAAAAGGGAGGGCTCACTTCCGCTTCTGCCATTTATTTTTGTCAGCCCGACAATTATGTCCCCAGGTTTGGCCGGGCCGCCAACAGGCAGCATGGCACCCCCTCTTGGGTTCCAGGCCGCTGGCCTGGCTGAAACCCTCCCTGGGGTCCCAGTGGACCGAAGTTTAAAAAGTGCAGAGGCTCTCCCCTTTAATTGAAGGGAGGGCTGTGGTGACGCGGCGTTGCGATGATGTCATCGCGGCAGTGCATACGCACTGCCCACAACTTCCACCCCTCAGTTGTTGTCACCGCCGCATTTTAGCCCCTCAGGTGTAGTCACCACCCCCAACTATGGCCGACTTCCGGATGAAAACAAAAAAAATAAAGAGCGGAATTTCCCGAAAGAGTCAACCTGAACTGCAGCTACTGTTAAAAACATTGAAATGGGGTGCATGCGACCTGTTTCAGGCAGGAGGCAATTTGAACCCCCTTTGCTCTTGAACATAACTTTCTAAACTTGATTTTGAACTTAGACTCATTCTAGGCTGAGCCTGAGGAGAGTTTTTCTCCAAGGGCAACCCTTCATCTACATTTGAACTCACTACAACTTCAGACTGTTTGTCTGCCTGACTCGAACTCAGATTTAAATTCTGACTTTCTCTTGGACTTGTTTCTAGTACATCTGATGTAGGATTTGCTACTGGTACTCTACTTGTAACAAGACTCCCTGACTCATCAAAAATAATCAAATCATTCTAACTTCCAACTTCTTCCACAATGTAGGTAGTATATGATCAATGTGAATAAACCTAACCTGACCACAATCAAACATCTTGTCCAAATATGTGCAAGGACTACATATCTTCACTATTCTTCCTGGTAACCACTTTAACCATTTATGGTGATGGTTCTTCACTCTAACCTTCTGATTCAATTTCACACCTCTCTTTTACTCAACCTCTATAATAATTCTCTTGCTGTCTTAATTGTTTCTCTTCTACTGACTGTGCCAAGTTTGGCTTTAACACCGAGAACCTGGTTCATGGCTGTTGTTTGAGAAACAACTCTGCTGGTGTTCTACCAGCAGTTGTAAGAGGAGTATTACGACAAGTAATTAGAAAATGTGCTAATTTGTGGTCCAATGACAACTGCCGTTTCTTTGGATTTTGATCCAACATTTGCTTGATGAGAACACGATGGTATGATGGAACCTTGGTATCTTTCATCCCACTTCTGCTCATGAACTGTGCAAATTCTTCAGAACAAAATTGCGGCCCATTATCAGTCACAATTTCTTCTAGGAGGCCATATAAAGAAAACAATCTTCGCAAATTGTCTTGTGTTTTACTTGTTATTTTCCACATTGGAAACACTTCTACCCACTTAGACTGGCTATCCAGGTGTGGCCTCACCAGTACCCTGTATAGCTGTAGCAAGACTTCCCAGCTTTTATACTCCATCCCCTTTGCAATAAAGGCCAAGATTCCATTGGCCTTCCTGATCACTTGCTGTACCTGCATACTATCCTTTTGTGTTTCATGCACAAGTACCCCCAGGTCCCACTGTACTGCAGCACTTTGCAATCTTTCTCCATTTAAATAATAACTTGCTCTTTGATTTTTTTCTGCCAAAGTGCATGACCTCGCACTTTCCAACATTATACTCCATCTGCCAAATTTTTTCCCACTCCCTTAGCCTGTCTATGTCCTTTTGCAGATTTTTTGTGTCCTCCTCACACATTGCTTTTCCTCCCATCTTTGTATCATCAGCAAACTTGGCTACGTTACACTCGGTCCCTTCTTCCAAGTCGTTAATATAGATTGTAAATAGTGATGATGATAAGTTCCTATAGAGCTATCTTATGTATGTGTGTGTGATGTTGTGGACTTTGACAATATTATTTGCAGTGAAAAACATATCTAGCCGCTCCGCATACGCTCCGAAAGTCTATCAGACACGATGGAACTCACTCAAGCGTCCTATTATTCCCACAGGCGGGCCATCTGGACTCTTCAGTTCAGCCAAGGTACTTGAAATTTACCTTGGATTTTTAGCTGTCCTGCAAAATGAAGAACCTCTCAAAGTCTCTCTGTTGTTTGGCTGGATGATCCACCAGCAAAAATTTCAGCTAGGGAATCCGATTTTCCTATCTTCATCGCCAAAGTGATATATTATTTACGACATCACTAAGCATACTACAAGATGACTCTACAGAAACCTATCATGTGACCTTGTCACGTGACCCTTTTTATTATTTACTTCATTAGTTGTATTACCACAGTAATCCACTAGGGGAGCTCTCTATTACAGGGGCAAAATCAAAATTCAGGCACAACTGTTTGGTCCTTTTTTTATTTTTCAATCCTTAGGAGAATCATGCCTCAGCATCAGGCTTTCACAAGTATTTTGGCCACGTAGTTATGAAACACACCTAAATAATGCAAACAAAACAAAATGACAGACAGCCCTGAGATTACACTCAGCTGGTCTTCCTGCTTCTACCACTGACCCCACCAATCACCCTTCATCAGTTTAAATGCTATTGTTTTAAATTTGTATGTTCCCATCAACTTGTTTTTAAGTATTGACTAAAATACAGCATTCAACACTATGGACTGTAGGATTTTGTGAACTCCCTCATTCTAATGTAACTGCTAGTCCCTTGAGGCTCTGCAACCTCAGGTGTTCAAAGTACTTGAGGTTAAAATGTATTCATAGAATGTGCCTTGTAGAATTGCAACCGCTACATCATTGATTTTCTTCATGTTTCAAATGAATAGATATAAATAAGATATTATACAAATATTATAACTTCAATGAGTAATTTGTCTTTCTCTTTTTTTTTTAGCTTGTTCGCAAAGTAAGTAATCATTAAAGAGTTTTGCAAAATAAAACACTTGCTATTCCTTTTAAATTTTGTCTCTTCCTTACTTGAATAAATTATATCTTTAAATATTAAGCTTCTTTGGATTGATGCAAGAAGAGGAGAGTGCCCTGCATACCCCACGGAGCTGGCGTTCGCTCTGGATATGTCTGCAGATGTCACACTATCTATATTTGAAAGGATGAAGGGAATTGTAATTAATTTTCTGCAGGATATTAACATCGCTGAAAGCAACTGTCCCTCCGGTGCTCGTGTGGCGGTTCTGACATACAATACAGGCCTTTCATTTGATTTTCAGTCTTTAAGAAAAAACAGTTACTTCTGAAACATAGAAACATAGAAACATAGAAAATAGGTGCAGGAGTAGGCCATTCAGCCCTTCTAGCCTGCACCGCCATTCAATGAGTTCATGGCTGAACATTCAACTTCAGTACCCCATTCCTGCTTTCTCGCCATACCCCTTGATCCCCCTAGTAGTAAGGACCTCATCTAACTCCTTTTTGAATATATTTAGTGAATTGGCCTCAACAACTTTCTGTGGTAGAGAATTCCACAGGTTCACCACTCTCTGGGTGAAGAAGTTCCTCCGCATCTCGGTCCTAAATGGCTTACCCCTTATCCTTAGACTGTGACCTCTGGTTCTGGACTTCCCCAACATTGGGAACATTCTTCCTGCATCTAACCTGTCTAACCCCGTCAGAATTTTAAATGTTTCTATGAGGTCCCCTCTCATTCTTCTGAACTCCAGTGAATACAAGCCCAGTTGATCCAGTCTTTCTTGATAGGTCAGTCCCGCCATCCCGGGAATCAGTCTGGTGAACCTTCGCTGCACTCCCTCAATAGCAAGAATGTCCTTCCTCAGGTTAGGAGACCAAAACTGTACACAATACTCCAGGTGTGGCCTCACCAATGCCCTGTACAACTGTAGCAACACCTCCCTGCCCCTGTACTCAAATCCCCTTGCTATGAAGGCCAACATGCCATTTGCTTTCTTAACCGCCTGCTGCACCTGCATGCCAACCTTCAATGACTGATGTACCATGACACCCAGGTCTCTTTGCACCTCCCCTTTTCCTAATCTGTCACCATTCAGATAATAGTCTGTCTCTCTGTTTTCACCACCAAAGTGGAGAATCTCACATTTATCCACATTATACTTCATCTGCCATGCATTTGCCCACTCACCTAACCTATCCAAGTCACTCTGCAGCCTCACAGCATCCTCCTCGCAGCTCACACTGCCACCCAACTTAGTGTCATCCGCAAATTTGGAGATACTACATTTAATCCCCTCATCTAAATCATTAATGTACAGTGTAAACAGCTGGGGCCCCAGCACAGAACCTTGTGGTACCCCACTAGTCACTGCCTGCCATTCTGAAAAGTACCCATTTACTCCTACTCTTTGCTTCCTGTCTGACAACCAGTTCTCAATCCATGTCAGTACACTACCCCCAATCCCATGTGCTCTAACTTTGCACATCAATCTCTTGTGTGGGACCTTGTCGAACGCCTTCTGAAAGTCCAAATATACCACATCAACTGGTTCTCCCTTATCCACTCTACTGGAAACATCCTCAAAAAATTCCAGAAGATTTGTCAAGCATGATTTCCCTTTCACAAATCCATGCTGACTTGGACCTATCATGTCACCTCTTTCCAAATGCACTGCTATGACATCCTTAATAATTGATTCCATCATTTTACCCACTACCGATGTCAGGCTGACCGGTCTATAATTCCCTGTTTTCTCTCTCCCTCCTTTTTTAAAAAGTGGGGTTACATTGGCTACCCTCCACTCCATAGGAACTGATCCAGAGTCAATGGAATGTTGGAAAATGACTGTCAACGCATCCACTATTTCCAAGGCCACCTCCTTAAGTACTCTGGGATGCAGTCCATCAGGCCCTGGGGATTTATCGGCCTTCAATCCCATCAATTTCCCCAACACAATTTCCCGGCTAATAAGGATTTCCCTCAGTTCCTCCTCCTTACTAGACCCCCCGACCCCTTTTATAACCGGAAGGTTGTTCGTGTCCTCCTTCGTGAATACCGAACCAAAGTACTTGTTCAATTGGTCCGCCATTTCTTTGTTCCCCGTTATGACTTCCCCTGATTCTGACTGCAGGGGACCTACGTTTGTCTTTACTAACCTTTTTCTCTTTACATATCTAAAGAAATAGAGGCACTAGCAGACAGAATATCGGCATTGGTATGCAGTTGGTTACAAGAAAAACTTTAAAACGAATTCACAATGGTGTCCTTGGGAGGAAAATAGCGGTGTTTATCATTAATGGTGTATCCAAAGACAGGTCGGGAGGATAAAAGAGCGAGCGCGGGCCTTACAACATTGTGGGCATACCACTACAGCTTCCAGCGCGAGTCGTCCCAAGTGTGCGACGACTTCGAGCTGGCCAACTGGGTGACATCATCAAGGCCCAAGTCGCCAGTTAGAGTGTGGCCAGGAACTTCGGCGGGGCCCAGGCACAGCAGAGGAGCGGGAACGTCGGGGTAGATGAGCGGAAAGAGATCATGGCGGAGGTGCGGCGAATGATTGAGATGGAGGAGCGGTTAGAGATCGTGGCTGAGATGTGACAAGAGATGAGCGGTGAGAGATCGTGACGGAGGTGCGGCAAATGTTTGGTGCGGAGGTGTGGTGAGAGGTCATGGCAGAAGTGCTGCGAATGTTTTGTGGTGGAGGAGCGGCGAGAGATTAACGATGAGAGATTGTGGCGGAGGAACGGTGAGAGATCGTGGCGGAGGTGACTCGAATGTTTGTGACGGAGGAGCGGCAAGTGATCGTGGCAGACGTGCGGCAAACGAGGGTGCGGGGTCCTGAAGAGCCGAGGGCCCTGGGGCAGCACGGGCCAGCCCACGCGGCGATGTGTGTGCGCGCTAGGTCCATGCAGCAGAGCAGGTCTCTAGTTGTCCTGGTTTACCCTTGCCACTGGATAAAGGCATGGCTCTGTCAAGCCCGTGTGGTGGGTGATGTGCAACGGTCACCACACATTAAAAAAATCCACGCACAGGCGTCTTCCACCCCTGGAGTTCAGGACTGGAATATCGGATCCTCCATTGAAACATTTATGAACTCATCCTTTTTGGTGTAGAAGCAAGTCATCCTCATTTGAGGGACCGCTTATGATGATGATGATGATAATGATGATCCAAAGACACCAACGCTATAGCTACAGCTGCCGCGCAGTTAAAAGGGGGACTTCAATCTACATATAGACCGGGCAAACTAAATTTGCAGTAATAATATGGAGGATGAACTCATGGAATGTATACAAGATAGTTTTCTAGATCAATATGTTGAGGAACCAAGTTGGGAGCAAGCTATTTTAGATTTAGTATTGTGCAATTATTTTATAGTTAGGGGATTTGAATATAGAAGCAGGGAGGTCTTACTGCAGTTGTACAGGGCCTTAGTGAGGCCTCACCTGGAATATTGTGTTCAGTTTTGGTCTCCTAGTCTGAGGAAGGACGTTCTTGCTATTGAGGGAGTGCAGCGAAGGTTCACCAGACTGATTCCAGGGATGGCTGGGCTGTCATATGAGGAGAGACTGGATCAACTGGGCCTTTATTCACTGGAGTTTAGAAGGATGAGAGGGGATCTCATAGAAACATATAAGATTCTGACGGGACTGGACAGGTTAGATGCGGGAAGAATGTTCCCGATGTTAGGGAAGTCCAGAACCAGGGGACATAGTCTTAGGATAAGGGGTAGGCCATTTATGACTGAGATGAGGAGAAACTTCTTCACTCAGAGTTGTTAACCTGTGGAATTCCCTGCCGCAGAGAGTTGTTGATGCCAGTTCACTGGATATATTCAAGAGGGAGTTAGATATGGCTCTTACGGTTAAGGGGATCAAGGGGTATGGAGAGAAAGCAGGAAAGGGGTACTGAAGGAATGATCAGCCATGATCTTATTGAATGGCGGTGCAGGCTCGAAGGGCCAAATGGCCTACTCCTGCACCTATTTTTCTATGTTTCTATGTTTCTATGTTCAGTGCTTCAGGTATCACTCCAGTCATCATCTCCTTTAAAGATGTCCCAGAAGTAGAACAAGCTTTTAAGGTGAGGAAAATTCTACATTTCTATTTTAACATTCTTTATAGCTGCTTTTAAAATGTTGTTTATGGGAGTTAATTTTAACATAACCTGCCCAGTACCCCTTTCCTGCCTTCTCTCCATACCCCTTGATACCTTTAGTCGTAAGGGCCATATCTAACTCCCTCTTGAATATATCCAATGAACTGGCTTCAACAACTCTCTGCGGTAGGGAATTCCACAGGTTAGCAACTCTCTGAGTGAAGAAATTTCTCCTCATCCCAGTCCTAAATGGCCTACCCCTTATCCTAAGACTGTGTCCCCTGGTTCTGGACTTCCCCATCGGGAACATTCTTCCCGCATCTAACCTGTCCAGTCCCGTCAGAATCTTATACGTTTCGATGAGATCCCCTCTCATCCTTCTAAACTCCAGTGTATAAAGGCCCAGTTGATCCAGTCTCTCCTCATATGTCAGTCCCGTCATCCCGGGAATCAGTCTCGTGAAACTTTGCTGCACTCCCTCAATAGCAAGAATGTCCTTCCTCAGATTAGGAGACCAAAACTGAACACAATATTCCAGGTGAGGCCTCACCAATGCCCTGTACAACTGCAGTAAGACCTCCCTGCTCCTATACTTAAATCCCCTAGCTATGAAGGCCAACATACCATTTGCCTTTTTCACCGCCTGCTGTACCTGCATGCCAACTTTCAATGACTGATGAACCATGACACCCAGGTCTCGTTGCACCTCCCCCTTTCCTAATCTGCCAACATTCAGATAATATTCTGCCTTTGTATTTTTGCCCGCAAAGTGGATAACCTAACATTTATCCATATTATACTGCATTTGCCATGCATTTGACCAATCACCTAACCTGTCCAAGTCACCCTGCAGCCTTTTAGCATCCTCCTCACAGCTCACACCCTGCTCGACTAGGGATTTTATGGTGTCTCGGATGTAAGGGTGACTCTCCCTTGGGATGGGGTACTGTTTAGTGAATGAGTGGGAGGGTCCCTCACTAGATTCCTCGCCTGCCATTTTTCCACAGTCATGCTTGCACGTGGCAAACACCACTAGGTGTTCCTGAATTAGTTTTGCCACAGCTTCATTTTCGCTTACCGGAGCATCATACTCAGATGGCTTTTTAATAGCAAAAACCGAGTGAGCATCTGAAATTTCTATCACTCCTGCCTTACCTCCCAATCCCATCCAAACACAGTCCTGATTATAATCTATCACCGCGCCATACTGATCCAACACATCAGTCCCTAAAATTCCCCTTCCGTCGGGGGTGGTCATCAGCATAGGTGCTGGGACCTTACAGGTGAGGCCTCCCTACTGAAGTTCAGTAGCCTTCGTGTCATCTGCATACTTGGAGATATCACACTCAATTCCTTCATCTAAATCATTAATGTATATTGTAAAGAGCTGGAATCCCAGCACTGAGCCCCGTGGCACTCCACTAGTCACTATCTGCCATTCTGAAAAGGACGCGTTTATCCCGACTCTCTGCTTCCTGTCTGTCAAACAGTTTTCTATCCACATCAGTACATTACCCCCAATACTATGTGCTTTAATTTTGCACACCAATCTCTAGTGTGGAAGCTTGTCAAAAGTCTTTTGAAAGTCCAAATACACCACGTCCACTGGTTCTCCCTTGTCCACTCTACTAGTTACATCCTCAAAATATTCTAGAAGTTTGTCAAGCATGATTTCCCTTTCATAAATCCATGTGAACTTGGACCGATCCTGTCACTGCTTTCCAAATGCGCTGCTATTTCATCTTTAATAATTTATTCCAACATTTTCCCCACTACTGATGTCAAGCTAACCTGTCTATAATTACCTGTTTTCTCTCTCCCTCCCTTTTTTAAAAAGTGGTATTACATTAGCTCCCCTCCAGTCCATAGGAACTGACCCAGAGTCGATAGACTGTTGGAAAATGATCACCAAAGCATCGACTATTTGTATGGCCACTTCCTTAAGTACTTTGGGATGCAGAATATCAGGCCCTGGGGATTTATAGGCCTTCAATCCCATCAATTTCCCAAACACAATTTCCTGCTTTATAAGGATATTCTTCAGTTCCTCCTTCTCACTAGACCCTCGGTTCCCTAGTATTTCCAGAACGTTATTTGTGTCCTCCTTCGTGAAAACAGAACCAAAGTATTTGTTTAACTGGTCCGCCATTTCTTTGTTCCCCATTATAAATTCACCTGAATCTGACTGCAAGTGACCTACGTTTGTTTTCACTAATCTTTTTCTCTTCACATATCTATAGAAGCTTTTGCAGTCAGTTTTTATGCTCCCAGCAAGCTTCCTCTCAGACTATATTTTCCCCCTCCAAATTAAACCCTTTGACCTCCTCTGCTATATTGCAAAATTCTCCCAGTCCTCAGGTTTGCTGCTTTTTCTGGCCAATTTATATGTCTCTTCCTTGGATTTAACACTATCCTTAATTTCCCTTGTTAGCCACGGTTGAGCCACTTTCCCCGTTTTATTTTTACTCCAGACAGGAATGTACAATTGCTGAAGTTCATCCATGTGATCTTAAAATGTTTGCCATTGCCTATCCACCATCAACCCTTTAAATATCACTCGCCAGTCTATTCTAGCCAATTCATGTCTCATACCATCGAAGTTACCTTTCCCCAAGTTCAGGACCCTAGTCTCTGAATTAACTGTGTCGCTCTTCATCTTAATAAAGAATTTTACTATTTTATGGTCACTCTTCCCCAAGGGGCCTCGCACAACAAGATTGTTAATTAGTCTTTTCTCATTACACAACACTCAGTCTAGGATGGCCAGCCCTCTAGTTGGTTCCTCGACATATTGGTTAGAAAACCATCCCTAATACACTCCAGGAAATCCTCCTCCACCGCAGTTGGTTAGCCCAGTCAATATGTAGATTAAAGTCATCCATGATAACTGCTGTACCTTTATTGCACACATCCCTAATTTCTTGTTTGATGCTGTCACCATCCTTATTGCTACTGTTTGGTGGTCTGTACACAACTCCCACTGGCGTTTTGTGCCCTTTGGTATTCTGTAGCTCCACCCATACAGATTCCACATCATCCAAGCTAATGTCCTTCCTTACTATTGCATTAATTTTCTCTTTAACCAGCAACGCCACCCCACCTCCTTTTCCTTTTTGTCTATCCTTCCTAAATGTTGAATACCCCTGGATGTTGAGTTCCCAGCCTTAGTCACCCTGGAGCCATGTCTCCGTGATACCAATTACATCCATATCCGTTAACTGCTATCTGCGCAGTTAATTTGTCCACCTTATTCCGAATACTCCTCGCATTGAGGCATAGATCCTTCAGGCTTGTCTTTTTAACACCCTTTGCCGCTTTAGGATTTTGCTGTAATGTGGCCCTTTTTGCTTTTTGCAATGGGTTTCACTGCCCTCCACTTTTACTTTTCGTTTTTCTATCTTTTGCATCTGCCCCCATTCTACTTCCCTTTGTTTCCCTGCATAGGTTCCCACCCCCCTGCCATATTAGTTTAACCCTTCCCCAACAGCACCAGCAAACACTTCCCCTAGGACATTGGTTCCGGTCCTGCCCAGGTGCAGACCGCCCGGTTTGTACTGGTCCCACCTCCTCCAGAACCGGCTCCAATGTCCCAGGAATTCGAATCCCTCCCTTCTGCACCACTCCTGAAGCCACGTATTCATCTGAGCTATCCTGCGATTCCTACTCTGACTAGCATGTGGCACTGGTAGCAATCCTGAGATTACTACTTTTGAGGTCCTACTTTTTAATTTAACTCCTAGCTCCCTAAATTCATTTTGTAGGACCTCAGCCCGTTTTTTTACCTATATCGTTGGTACCTATATGCACCACGACAACTGGCTGTTTACCCTCCCCCCTTCAAAATATCCTGCACCCGCTCTGAGACATCTTTGATCCTTGCACCAGGGAGGCAACATACCATCCTGGAGTCTCGGTTGCAGCCGCAGAAACATCTATCTATTCCCCTTACAATAGAATCCCCTATCACTATAGCTCTCCCACTCTTTTTCCTGCCCTCCTGTGCAGCAGAGCCACCCACAGTGCCATGGACTTGGCTGCTGCTGCCCTCTCCTGATGAGTCATCCCCCTCAACAGTACCCAAAGTGGTGTATCTGTTTTGCAGGGGGATGACCGCAGGGGATTCCTGCACTACCTTCCTTCCACTGCTCTTCCTGTTGGTCACGCATCCCTTACCTGGCTGTGTAACCTTTACCTGCAGTAAGACCAACTCACTAAACGTGCTATTCACGTCATTCTCAGCATCGTGGATGCTCCAGAGTGAATCCATCCGCAGCTCCAGTGCTGCAATGCAGTTTGCCAGGAGCTGCAGCCGGATACACTTCCCGCATATGTAGTCGTCAGGGACATTGGAAGCGTCCCTAACTTCCCACATAGTACAGGAGGAGCATAACACGTGTCCGAGCTCTCCTGCCATGACTTAACCCCTAGATTAACTTAATTTGGCAACAATAATGCTAAAGGTTACTTACTGATAAAGAAAAGAAAAAGAAAAAACTACTCGCCAATCACTTACCCCCTTGGCTGTGTCGTCACCTTTCGATTTCTTTCTACTTCTTTTTTGCCTTCTCTCCCTGTTGCAGCTGCACCGGCTGGCCTTTATAGGCCGATCCGACGTCCCCGAACTTCCGCCTCTCCGACTGCCGCTGCCTCTCGACTGCTGCTAGGCCTTTATAGGCCGCTCCAACGTCCCTGAACCTCTTGCTGTGACATCACACTTCGTTTTCTTTTCCTCTCAGTTTCCCGCAGGGCGGGTTCAGTTAAAATGACCCCATAAAATTTTAAACTTGTACTGAGCACCTGGGTAATTTATACATGTTCCAAAACCTTTAAGTTTCTAAACTAAGCCTAAATCTGAATTTCCTCCTGTTTTAATTCCAGCAGTCATCCACTGCAGGCAGAGGAGAGTCTGTTAAAAAAAATTACAAAGATCATCATCAAATATTGCTGTGAAAAATTCCAAGTTTATTATCTGGCTGTTCAACAGTTTTTTTTTGACTTTTCAAGTTCATTGAAACAAGCTGCATATCTCCAATGATACTCGGTCAAATCTGAGTCAATTGGAGAAAATATTGTTAATATGTAGCAGGTGGAGGTGAGTTTCCAGCTCTTGATAATTTGGACACCAGTCAGTAGGCTAGGCATGAGCTCACAGCTGGCATGTGGATTCTGGTCACCATTTTCCATCAAGAGAGTCAAATGGCAAACAGGAAATACAAATATTGTTTGGTGGTTGTTCCAATTAACTGTACATATGCTGTATGTAAGCGTGAATGTTTTCTGGAAGAATCACTCATCACTCTGGGTCAGTTTCATACATCAAAACAGTTTTTATTACGCCGGCGGGGAGGAAGTCTCTGGTCCAACTCCAGGCACTCCACTCCACCGAACAAAGGATTTCATGGATATTTATGTGTTTTACAACAGTTTACTACAGCTACTTCAACCCATTTCGGCTGGACATATCCAATCACATTGATTATAGATTACATATAGGTTTACCTAGGCCAATCAAATTGCCCCCCTAGTGAGTATGTGTCTGCGTGATCACTTCGTGCTCAGCTCGGGGTTGCTCAGGGACTTGTGATGTTTTCCAGGCCCCTTTCTTACCTACTATCTTTGGATGCTATGGAGCGCGGCCTCCTTATCTTAATCCTGTTTATAGGAGTACCATGGTACAACCTTCCACCACTACATCTTGCCTGGGGCCTGGAGGTTGCTGATAGAAGACATCTGTTGAACAAGCTCTTTCTGTGTGTTCCTGTGTAAGGAGAAGCAACTATCAGTGAGCTAGGAATGTGGCCATGTCTGTTAGCTAAGTTCCCCTGATGCATTGCAGTTTTTTCTAGCAGCCATTATGTACATACATATTATACGTTTCGCAGGTGCCTTTGCCTTAGGAAATGCCCCCGTCAACAATCCCCCCTTTCGGTAAGAAGACTAGTCCTAGTCTTCCTTTAAACAACACCGCTTGTCATTGTCCATTTTTAAAATATATATATATATATATCTATATATCCGGTACTCCCTGCCTCAACGTGCTGGCCAGTCACGTGGTTTCGGGAGTCCTGGTTATTTAGATCAAATTGATGTAATTCAAATTACTCTGCCCTTCAGATAGGTTGATCTCTTTGTCAATTTGAGCCCTGGCCCTAATTCTCCTGTGTCGTGCATATTTTTTGCATGATCGGCAGGCCATAACACCCCATGTTACTGTCAGTATCAGCTGTATTCCTACCAGTACGTGTGATATTATTCAGATCCAGGGATGTATGTTACATTCATTCCCCAGTCCCAGATCCTCCTCCACCAGCTCTGATCCTGTAACTCTGTTTCGGTATCCTTTTTCAATATTTCGACCCTTGTCTGAAGTTGGTGGTAGAGTTTGACAGACTGGCCTACTCTGAGTCTTAGTTCCTTTAGCACTTCAGCTAAATGTGGGATAGGGGACTGCTCGGGCTTGTCATAGTCCTGCAGGTGATCATGGAGCTGATTGGTCATGTTAATAATCTCGGTACCTCGACGTCTAACCTGGTGATGTGGACTTGTCCTATGGCTACGGGTCGTAGAGGTGTAAAGCAAAAGTTTGGCTGTGGGATCTGGCATTGCAGGCCATTGTCCTGATAAGAGCGCTCCGTGGTAGAAACGCAGTTCTTCTCCTTTCCTCCGTATCCTGCCCTGGCAAAATGTGTGTGAGCAGGTACTATTTCTAATACGCACCCATCGGTCCGGTTGAACCCACACTCATCTAGTTCTCCTTGTCCCACCGGGTGCGGGCACACCGTAATGTCACCCTTCAGCTTGCATCCCGTTAGGGAGATTCCATAAAATGTATTGTCCCTGCGGATAGCAGAGACTGCGGTCAGATAGTAACGGAGGCAGGTGTCCTCCCGCACGATCCCGATATTCTCCAGCTGATAAAGGGGAAATGCTCCTGAGTCTGGTGTGGCTATCGGTATTATCAGGACTATTCCTAACCCGGTGGCCTTGCCCATCGGGCAACTTGGGATTACCGGGTATACTCTGGTCAATCCTTTCAGAGTGCAGTTATCCAGTGCCCCGCTTTGTCTGGCCAGCTGGGCTAGCTGTGAACTTTCAATCCAGTCCAGCACCTCCCCCCTTTGGATCTGGTGGAGGTTGTGCCAATATTGTCCCACCATCCACAAGCCATAAGCATGGCAGAGCTGTCCCTGCCTTAGTTTCCTGACATCTTCGTTTTCTCTGGCAATAAGGCGATTAATTGTTTTGGCATGTGTCTCGATTATCGAAATTCCATCTAGCTGTATTTCCATGCCTTCCCTTCTTAGGTCGGCTTGGTCTTTCTGATTCTGCTCTGCCCGCTCTAATAGTTCTTTCATCACCCCTTTAAGCTGTTCCACTTTTTCATTCAGCCCTTGTATATCCAGTGAGTTTACTATGGAGGTTCCGGTATTAAAACCAGTAGCAGCATCACTAACTATTCCCCTCTTATTCCTATGCACCTGCTCTTGTCCTCGGAACCTACTGGCGCCCATGGCATTGGCAACCTGCTGCATTACAACCTTACTTAATACACTACACATATTTCTTGCCTGCTCCGTACAGTATTCCGGCATTTGTATGCCTGAGATATTGATCAGAACCGGCACAATTTCATGCTTAACATTATGCGTTAAAATAAGTTCTGTCCTTGCTCCAGTCTTTGGCTGCTGGGATGCATATTCCATCAGTTAAATTAAACAAAGCCCCATAGTTCATGTAGTTGTGTTTTTCCTGCGTGTGCTGTATCTCACATAGTCCGTCTGTATTATCCAGTGCTTGCGTGGGCCTTAAGGTTCCCAGTATCATGAGTCCCCAGAGTGGAAGGAGCTACTGCTGTCCCATCTCGGTGAGTGTCTTATCTGCAAGTTTTAAACAGATAGCCTGGTCGTCACCAGGTGTTAGGTTCTACTTGTGTTGCGGTCACGCTGTGGAATCAGAGGTAAGGGTTAGGTTATCCATATTCTTTATAGTCGTACCATCTCTATCACCTCATATCCCTGCCTGGGTTGCCGTCGGTTTTGCATTTGAGCCTGCTGTGCTCGAGCCTGCACGATGACACATCTAAATATTATCCAAACTCCAATCAACACCAATGCCACCACTATTCCTCCAAACAACCCAGTCTGCTTTACTGTTAGGTTGGGTTTGTGGACTACACCTACCCACCGTGGGGTACATTGGCTCTATTGCCATAGGTGATGATGCTATGGCTGTGCACTGCACTATCCGTCTGGTCCCGTTTAAAAAAAATCTCTTCCAGCCTGTTTATCTTAGCTTTTAACGCTTGACCAGCTAGTTCTGTTTTATTTTTATTCTCACTATCCCATCATTTCCTCTGTCTGTCAGGTGAGTCTTCTTTATTTTATTAAGAAATTCAAATTAGTAAGGTCCAGTGTAAAACAGCTGTCAATGGAAAGGGTTAACTCCTTTACAGGTTTATAAGCAGGCCTGATGTCATTACGTGACTTTGCGTAATCATTCAAATCTTTGTGCCTTCAAAACTTGCTTAGAAATTAGGAATCCGTTAAAACAGCAGAAATCATTGGTAAAGTGGTCATAATAAAAATCTTCTCATCGGGAAAGACAGCATTTTAGATTAAACTCCAAATTTTCCAAACTTCTAATTCAAGTACTTGCCAAAGATTTTTTTTTAAATTGATTTAAAACGAGACCACACATTTTTAATAGCTATTTTGTTTACTGAAATCCAATTTTCACACAAGCTGTATACATGCCAACATTTTTTTTTTATGGTCCCGTTCACTGGGCAAATCTTGTGTTTTATTTCTCTCTCGGCAAAAAATCTATACTCCCATGCCAGTTCCATTTTCTATAAGAATTTTAAAATTCAGTAAGATTTTCTAATTCCCAGTTTTATCTTTCTGTGCTGAGTTCGCATAGCTTAGAACTTTTCTCCTTGTTATTTTCAAAACGCTCCTGCTCGTTTAGACTGTTCGGGACTTTTCTTGATAGGATTTACGAAATGGACATTGTTTTTCAAACTACAGTGAAAATTTCTCGTAATTTAAAATCATTATCAATGTAGAGTGTCTTTTACCTCCTCCAATGTTTTTTTTCCTTCCTTTTCTCAATTAAACCAATATCTTTTTCACCGCCAATATCAACTAGTATTTAGTAAGTTATGTATTTTTCCATCGCAAATACTCTTTTTTTTCAGCACTTATTTAGTACATTACGTCTTTTTTTCCAAACCTTTTAGTTTTATTTCTTTTTTTAAAAAAAAGATCAGATTTGGCTTTTTATTTTAAATATATTGCATTTTGTTGTGCCTTTTCTTAACCAGTGGTACTTGAAACCTTCACAACAAAATTAACTCTTCACTGTTCCCATCCTAATTTCTGCTCCCCTTTTGTAGAATTTGTATTTATTGTTGAATTACAAAATGTCAAATATGGTAATACTGTTTTTTTTTTTTTGCCTAACTTCTGTTTTAGAAGCTGATCAAAAACTTTAATCTTTTGCTCTGTAACTTCAATTTTGTGATACAGTATCTCATAAATTACATCTTTTTTAAGCTTCAGCTTCTGACGCAGTATGTGTACTTTTATTAAAAAGGCTTCCAAACCCAAGATTTTCCAATACAACCAAAATATTTATCAATGAGAATCACCTGAAATATCTCAAAATCCCAATTCAAATATTGTACTGCCAATATTTTATTTAAAAATCTCTTTACTGAGCTAGAAGCTTTCGTGTCAAGGTTTTACACAAAGGAAAATGGGAGTGTACTTCCCCAGCCTGCAGCCTCGAGAGACCCACACAGGCTTTTTAAAAAAAAAGGCATTACAGCTTCCCTTCTCTGTTCTTTATCTCATTTCTAGACTAAATTTATTGTCTTTCAACCCAATGTAATCAATGATTGCGTGTTTTCTTTTGACAAGAAAGTGAGCGTGTCGAATTTGTTTTTAAAGAAAAACCAACGGGACCATGCATTTTTTTATCTTTTGCTCAACAAACCTATCCTTTGTGCATTTCCTAGCTCCGTAACTTATCATTTGAATAAATCCACACCTGCGTTTCTAACTTAAAATGTAATTCAATTCTAGGTTCACACTTTCTTAAAACTTCTCTGTCTGAGAAAGTGGGTGGAGCAAAAACGAACAGACAGCTCCACCACTTTAGCAAACAGGCTTTCAGACACATGAAAAATTCATTAATTCCCACCTCAAATATTCCACAGTCAAAAATCACACAAGCATTCTTCAAGCATTCTTCATTCAAAGACAGACATTCACAAAAGTCTCTTTTCATTCAACAAAGTTTATTGTTTGGCCGGCTCTATTCTTGGATCCATACTTCACTTAAGATAGTCACTATCAGTTTTTTAAAAATTTCTTACATATTGATTTACTTCCTCTGTTAATTTTACGTGGGCTCGAAGAATCAGAACCCAGGCCTTTTCTATTACTTTCTTTTGTTTCTCTGCCAAGTGGTGGGTAAGGGACCCTTCGGGCACCCACTCGAGTTTTGTTGTTACATTGGCCATATTGGTATGATTAGCTCGTTAGGAATCTTACTCTCAGAGGTCCACTTTTGCCCAGCGCAACTTGTAGTAGACCGTCTCTAGCTACTGTCAGGTCACAAGTCTGTTATTACACAAACTTATACAATTCTTAAAGCACCTTTAAGCAATTTCCGCAGTGCCTTACGCCTCCTTAATGACTACCTACCACCGTTTTGCCTATTGGTCCGACCCTGCTCGCAGGTTGGATATTGTGTCGGCCTCTGGACACCACCTGGTCCCTTCCCCCCCGGGATCTGCTGCCAATTACCTTACTGGGTCCAGGAGGTGTCGCTCGGTCTCATGATCTTATGATCTCAGGGGGTTCTCTAAGCCTACTTGATCCTGGTCGTCATGTGGGACTAAGTCCTCTTAATTCAGGCTCAGGCTAGGTGTGTGAGATACTGGGCCATCCATCTGTGTCGATCAATCTGTGCGTTCACCTCCAGCACCCCGATATTTTACTCAGACTTATACTCACCCGGACTCTCCAGGGGTGTCCCCAACGGCCTCCGCAATATCCTGTTCGTGATATGCCACTGTAAGCGTGAATGTTTTCTGGAAGAATCACTCATCACTCTGGGTCATCAAAATGGTTTTTATTACGCCGGCGGGGAGGAAGTCTCTGGTCCAATTCCAGGCACTCCACTCCACCGAACAAAGGATTTCATGGATATTTATATGTTTTACAACAGTTCACTACAGCTACTTCAGCTCATTTCGGCTGGACATATCCAATAACATTGATTATAGATTACATATAGGTTTACCTAGGCCAATCAAATTGCCCCCCTAGTGAGTATGTGTCTGCGTGATCACTTCGTGCTCAGCTCGGGGTTGCTCAGGGTCTTGTGATGTTTTCCAGGCCCCTTTCTTATCTACTATCTTTGGATTCTATGGAGCGCGGCCTCTTTATCTTAAACTTGTTTATAGGAGTACCATGGTACACCCTTCCACCACGACATCTTGCCTGGGGCCTGGAGATTGCTGATAGAAGACATCTGTTGAACAAGCTCTTTCTGTGTGTTCCTGTGTAAGGCGAAGCAACTATCAGTGAGCTAGGAATGTAGCTAAGTTCCCCTGATGCATTGCAGTTTTCTCTAGCAGCCATTTTATACGTTTCGCAGGTGCCTTTGCCTTAGGAAATGCCCGTCAACACTGTACTTTGCTGATAATTATATCTGATGTACACACATAGAGGTTGAAAAAACACACTCAGCAAAATCCAAAAGAGCACAAAGTGATGCACAGAGGAAGGGTAAGGAAGAACACATGATGTGACAATCTCAGTAAGGGATATTATAATACAATTAGTACCTATCTTGATGACCATCATCCTTTTAGAGGAGGAACAGGAAGAATGAGAGAAATGGATCCTATTTTAACTATACCAGTGGTAATGTAGAAACAGACCGTTTCATCCCTGCTATAGGGTTTATCTCCTGTTGTTGTTTTTCGCCACTTTTCTGTCCTTAGGCACAGTTAGAGTATCGTTAATCATTGCTATAGAGGCCTTGGGATTCATTTTACAAGAGGCTCTCTTGTCTGCCTTCAACACTGTGAGTGATCAGATTGAGAGAATATTTAGGCAGGGAATGTAAGCATCAGCGCAGGCCCCAGGAAGATATTAAAGGATATTGGACAAAGTGCTTACACCAAAAGATTGTTATTAAAGAACATGCTGGACATTGTATTGTTTCCCAAAGATTGGGAGTGTTGGACATGTTGTGTTTCATTGTTTGCTGAAAATGTCTGGAGCAGACCGAGGTCTCTGGGCAACAATGGCCAGGAGAGAAAACTCATCCCAGACAATTGGCAGGATTGTTCAGTAATGGGAAACCACTTAGCCAAAGATCGGGTGTGAAGCAGAAACCCATCAACAATTTATGCCATTACCTGGCTGAGATAGCCCCGAAAGGCGGGAAACCAAACAAAGAACAGCCATTAAGTCCCAGACCCAGTGGAAGCAGAAGCCATCAGGAGCCATCACAGAATACACGAACATAAGATCTGGGATGATGGGCCATTCAGACACTCACCCCAGATAAAGGAAATACACTATTTTGACAGGACGAAGCATGGTCTGTAACGTATAAGAGAAGGCAGTTTGCTGCCATTTCTCTCTCTTCTCTTTTCGCTTCAAGAACTGTGCGCTCCATCCAGGAGGGAGAGGAAGCCCATCAACGAGGGACCAAGAGCCTCGCTACTCTACCTTCGGAAGGCCCCTCGAGACCAGGACCTGAATGCTGCAATGGCGGCACGGAATCGGAAGAGAAAGCTTTCCCCAAGGAGGAAGCATTGAGTAAGCCAACGGATAATCTGGGTCAGCATTATCCAAGCCCATGCACCATTAAGGCCACCAAGTCGAGAGTGAGAGGGTGTTGTGTGTCCCAAACCAAGCCTTAGGGGTTTAGTGGGGAGGTGCTGCATGTGATAATAGTGTGTGTAAGGTGGGATTTGTTGGTCGAATCCAGTTATACCCTGAACGGTACCGTAGTGTGTTGTTTTCTTAGTCGTCTTAATTTGCGACAGGGGCCTGTTGGGACGGACAGTTTTTTGTACTGTTGTACTGTTTTGTTTATGCCACCAGGTGTTACTTTTACTGGTGTGTGTGTGTGTGTGTGTGTGTGTGTGTGTGTGTGTGGAACCGAATAAAGTACTGTACGGTTGAGGCCGAAAGACCTGTCTCGGGTTCAGTTTTCTGTTCCCCAAATAATTCCCATGTCTAGAACCGTAGGCTGGGGTGATTCAAACCACCAAGGCAAACCACCTACAGGATTCACTGATGCCCTGATGAGGGAGTGCCCAGTAGTGGTATGGCTGGCTGGTCCTGCCTTTCTGTCACATTTATTGGCTGGAGTAGGCAACCTGCAGCACATTAATTGCAACTGGCATTCAATCATCAATTCTGCAATCACTTTTAAATTGAAATAGTTCTCTTTTAATTCCCAACATGTGAGAACCTGCCTCAACTCTATTGCCAAATTCACAAGGGGGAAATCAGCATGTCACATAAACAATGTTCAAGATTGGAATTTTGGGGATCTCTTCTTAGCCGATAATGATTTTTGGAATTAATGAGTCCATTGCAAGCTCAAAAGTGCCAAAGCCATTTCAGGACAGGAAGAATGGAAGAAAAATTCCAGAAACCCCATATTGTTGGCTAGTAACGCTGAATAGTTGCAGGTGTAAATTTTTACTCCAACAGCAATTTCTACACTATTATTTCTTAAATCGGTTGTAGCAAATCAAATATTTATAATTACATTACTTCTGCTTATCTGTGTATATTTCATATTTGCTTTATTCTGTGTGAACCCATCTTTATTTTAATTCCTCTATTAAAATAGCAGATAAATTAAAGACAAACATATTTGTCCACGCATATCACCTAAAATAATTTATCAGCTGTTTGGGCCCTAAGCTCTGGAATTCCCTCCCTAAACCTCTCCGTCTCGCTCTCCTCTTTTAAGATGCTCCTTTAAACCTAACTCTCCAACCAAGCTTTCAGTCATCTGCACCAATATCTCCTTATATGGCACGCTGTCAAAAATATGTTTTGATAACACTCCTGTGAAGTGCCTTGGGTCATTTAATTATGTTAAATTATGTTATGAATGCATGACCACCAATGGTGGAACATTTAAAATCGGGGATGTTCAAAAGGCGGAGCACATAGGTCTAGGGGGATTATAGGGCTGGGGGAGATTACAGGGATAGGGAGCGGTGAGGCCATGGAGGGATTTGAAAACCAAGGTGAGCCTTTTAAAATCGAAGCGTTGCTGAACTGGGAGCTAATGTGGGTCAGCAAGCACAGGGGTGCTGGGTGAGCTCCGCAAGTTGGACTATAAAAGAGTTGGAGCAGCGGGCCTGGGACATCGTGGCCCCCCGACCTGCGAGAGAATACCTCCGCAGGTCAGGCTGTAAAAGAGCTGGAGCGGCATACCACTTCAACCTCCAGCGAGAGCTGCTCCAAGTGTGCGACGTTTTTGAGATGGGCGACTGGGTGATGTCATCACAACCCTGATCGCCATTTTGGAGCGTGGGCAGGAACATCGGCAGGGCCCAGGGATAGAGGAATGGGAAGGTCGGGGCGGATGAGCGACGAGTGTTGCAAGATGCGGTGAATGTTTATGGTGGAGGAACGGCGAGAGATTGTGGCGGAGGTGCGACAGATGAGGGTACGGGGCCCAGAAGAGCCGAGGGCCCAGGGACAGCACTGAGATATGTGTGCGCGATAGGTCCATGCAGCAGAGCAGGTCTCCAGTCGTCCTGGTTAACCCTTGCCACTGGACCAAGACCTAGCTCTGTCAAGCCCGGAAGGTGGCTGGTGTGCAACGGTCACCACGCGTTAAAAAAATTCATGCACAGGCATCTTCTACCCCCTCAAGGAGTTCCGGACTGGAGCATCGGATCCTTCATTGAAACACCTGTGAACTCGTGGAAGTAAGTCATCCTCGTTCGAGTGCCTGCCTATCATGATGAATAATTTATATAGTAACATTTTAAAATGTTACTGGATTACATTTTCACATTTACAAATCTTGGACATTTTTTCTGTTGTTCATAAATTTACATTTTCTTTCTATTCTTTTGCACAAGGATACAGTGGTAGTGTTGCCAAGACAGCAGCAACGCTCTCAAGAACTGTTACGCCAAGTCCTGTTTATGCCCACTGTGCTTTGGTATGATTTCAGATTTATCACATCCATAATATAATAAAATTCTTACACTTCCTGTTGACTTTTTGCATTATAACTTCCCATGGTCCACATTCATAATGGAAACTGTTTATGTAGGCTTGTCACACAATTTCACCAGTGCAGGTGCTGCTCCGGCGAGGTCAAAGACTAGGAGCGGCAGGGTCGTGGCTCAGCAGTGACGAGGCTGGAGTCAAGGAGCGGCAAGGTTGGAGGCGAGGTCAGAGTCGAGGTGCGGCGGGGTCGTGGCCCAGGAGCAGTGAGGTCGGGATCAAGCAGCGGTGGGGTTGGAGTCGTGGAGCCCAGCAGCGAGGCAGAGGCCCAGGAGTGCACAGCGTATAACAACAGGCGGGTCGGGGCTCAGGGCCAGCCCACACTGCGACCTATGAATTCCAAGCATAGTAGGAGTATGTGTGCGTACTAGGGCCGTACAGTTTGGTTTCCAGGCATCTTGGTTAACCCTTGCCACTGGAAGAATTCACGCACAGGCATCTTCCAGCTTTCAAGATGTAGTTCGGGACCTGGAATGTCAGGTCCTTCTTGAAACACCTGTGAACTCAACCTTTTTTGGTATGGAAGTAGATCATCCTCGACACGAGGGATTGCCTAATACTAATACTATGGATATAGGGCCCGAATTTGATCTTGGCTATCGCCCGCCCATTACTCGGCAGCCCCCGGTCGGGAGGTCCGTTTTTGCCGCCTGCTGCCGCCAGGTCCCATCGGGAGCCATTTTCAGCTCCGTTGTGTGGGCGGCAGTGGGAGCGGCAGTCGGCAGCAGGCAGGAGCGGGGATCGGCGGCCGACGTCACTACTGTGCGTCAGTTGGAGGCCTCTCCACTCGAGAATCTTCGGAGGGCCTCTACTGCGCATGTGCGAGATTTCGGTTTTTTTTTGTAGTTTTCTTGACCTGACATGTAGTCCTTTCGTGGCCTTTGGAGGCTGATTGGGGAATGCACATGCACATAAAATGAGGGCACTTTATTCCACCTGTGAGTGTGAGAGGGGAGAGGAGAGAGTGGGAGGTTAGAGAACAGAGAGGTGGCATTACAGATTTGGAGGTTAGAGATCAGAGAGGTGGCATTGGAGAGGGGACAGTCTGAGTTGCAGAGGGGGCAATGTGAGAAATTTAAACCCACAAACTCTTCAGCAGCCATTCCTTTCATCATTGAGGATGAGTGGCCAGAAATCTTCAATGAAGACTGCCAAAACCAGGCCCAGAGCTCCGTGGTTCCAGGAACAAGAATTGGAGGAGCAAGTGATGGAGGTGGAGTGCAGGTACAACAAACTCACCCAGGATGGTCATGGCAAGCCTCCACCAGTCCAATACCGATGTCTTTGGATGGACATCGGTAAGATGTTGACTGCAATGGGCAACGTCGAGCGGGATGGGGACCAATGCCGCAAACATTGGAATAATTTGCTGGCGTCAGCTAGAGTGAGTACAAATTTATTCACCACCCCCTCCTCTCTGTAATATATTCACAGAACACAGCACACACAGCTTCTAACATGACAGACAGCTCTGTCGTAAGCCATTGAAACATGCCTGGTTCTGTTTATTATTAACTCTGTAGTTGCAATACACAATACGTCCACATCCACAGTGTGGAGCTACAAACATTACAAGCTTACAGACATTACACTTCTCCCTCCTTAATGAAGACGTTATTATAACAATATCATATATAACTTGCATGTTTATACATAACACAGAATATAGGCTTATTTTTTTCCATATTTACAAATTTAACTTAACCACTTGTTTTCTGTTTCGAAGAGGATACCTTCGCTCTCGAACAGAACCTTCCAAACATGGTGTCAAATCTAAACTCCTTCGAGGCTCATACTGAGGAACGTTTTCCTCCACGGAATTTCCTTGATTTTCATTTGAACTCACTTTAACTTCGGGCTCTTTGTTTTCCTGACTCAGACTCAGACTTACACTCTGATTTTCTCTTGGATTTGTTTCTAGTACACTAGATGTAGGATTTGCTACTGGTATATCAAAACTATCTGATGAGTCAGAAATAATTAAATCATTCCCACCTTCAACTCCTTCCATGTCTGTAGGTAAAATATGATCAATGTGAACAAACCTAACCTGTCCATTATCAAACATCTTGACCAAATATGTGCGAGGACCACATATCTTCACCACTCTTCCTGGTAACCACTTTAACCATTTATGGTGATGGTTCTTCACTCTCACCTTCTGGTTTAATTTCACACTTCTCTCTTCCTCTACCTTTATCATGATTCTCTTTCTGTCTCAATTGTGTCTCTTCTACGGACTGTACCAAATTTGGTTTTAACAACGACAATCTGGTTCATGGCTGTCATTTGAGAAACAACTCTGCTGGTGTTCTACCAGTAGTTGTGTGAGGAGTATTACGATATGTAATTAGAAAATTAGCCAATTTGTGATCCAATGACAACTGTTGTTTCTTTGGATTTGGATCTAACATTTGTTTTATGAGGGCACGTTTTACAATTTGTACAGTGCGCTCTGCTGCACCATTCGAAGCAGGGTAATATGGTGGAACCTTGGTATGTTTCACCCCATTTTTGCTCGTGAACTGTGCAATTTCTTTGGAACGAAATTGTGGTCCATTTTCCAAACCAATTTCTTCTGGGAGCCCAAATGAAGAAAATAGTCTTTGCAAAATGTCCAATGTTTTACTTGTTATTTTCCACATTGGGAACACCTCAACCCACTTCGAATGGCTATCAATCACAATGAACAATTGTTGTCCTTCTAACTCAGCAAAATTGATATGTAGCCTTTGCCACACCCTGGGAGGCCATTTCCAAGGCTGTAATGGTACTGGTGGTGGTTGCTTGCTTACCGATTGACATGTCGTACACTGACTCACGATGTACTCTATATCTTTATCAAGACCTGGCCACCATAAATAATTGCGTGCAAAATTCTTGGTCAAGCACATTCCCAGGTGCTGGTCATGGAGGTCTCCTAATAATTTGGACCTAAATTTATTTGGTATAACCACTCTTGCACACCACATGATACAATCTTTATCGACTGATAATTCATTCCTACGAATGAAGAATGGATGAATATCCTTGTCTGATACCTGGTTTGGCCATCCATTTGCAATATAATCATACACCTTTGACATTACTGGGTCACGTTTGGCAGTTTATCAATGTATGAAAAGTAGAACACTTCTTCCCTATCCAGTGTAACTTGTGATGGGAAAGGCAATCTAGACGTTGCATCAGCATTACTGTGATCAGCTGATCGTCCGTATTCAATATCATATGTATATGCTGACAAAATCAAAGCCCATCTCTGCATTCGGGCTGCAGCTAATGTTGGAACTGGGGTCTTTGGATTGAGGATTGCTGTTCGGGGCTTATGGTCTGTAACAATGGTAAACTTACAACCATACAAGTATTTGTGGAACTTCTTTACCCCAAAAATTAATGCCAAAGCTGCCCTTTCGATTTGCGCATAACTACGCTCACTGGCACTGAGAGTGCATGAAGCAAAAGCAATTGGTCTCTCCTCCCCACTATGTGATACATGAGAGATCACTGCCCCAACTCCATACGGAGAGGCATCATATGCTAGCTTAATCTCATTAGATACATGATAGTGAACTAACATGGTGCTCTCTACCAATTTGCTTTTACATTCCTTGAATGCTGTATCGCATTCTTTTGACCACTTCCAATGGACCTGTTTTTTCAAAAGTTCATTCAGTGGATGTAATACTGTAGCCAAATTTGGTAGGAACTTCCCATAATAGTTCAAAAGATCCAAGAATGAACGAAGTTCAGTGACATTCCTGGGAGTGGGTGCATTTCTGATTGTATCCAGTTTTCCCATGGTTGGATGTAAACCATCTTTGTTTACTCTGTACACTAAGTACTCCACTGAGTTTTTAAATAACTCACATTTACAAGCAGACACTCGTACTCTGTGCTTCTCTAGCCATTTGAGCTTTTAAATAACTCACACATACAAGAAGACACTCGTACTCTGTGCTTCTCTAGCCGTTTGAGGACTTCATTCAATATGTTATTATGAATTTTCCTATTTGGTGCTGAAATTAATATGTCATCCAAATAACATACTACCCCTTCAATACCTTGCAAAATCTGGTTCATTACCCCTTGGAATATGGCAGGGGTGGAAGACACTCCAAACTGTAGCCTATTAAATTGATATAGGCCCAGATGAGTATTTATAGTCAAGCATGACTTGGACTCCTCATCTAGTTGACGCTGTAAGACATTCGTAAGATCCAGTTTTGAGAAAATCTGACCACCTGTCAATTTTGTGAATAAATCTTCTATATTCGGCGACGTATTAGGAAGATTACACTCTAGAACCTGGTTTACGGTTACTTTATAATCGCCACACAATCTTACCTTACCATCGGACTTAGGTACAACAACAATGGGTGTAGCCCAATTACATTGATCTATCTTAGAAATAATGTTCCCAGTCTCTAGTCTATTGAGTTCTTGCTCAACTTTCTCCTTGAGTGCATATGGTACAGAGTGGCTTGTAGTAAACCGATCTAGCGTCCTTTTGTATTCTGACACTCGCCTTGCAGCCTTGGATTGGACTGCCCGTTTCACAGGACACCTTCAGATACTTCTTGATAACATCATCCGTTGATGAAAATCTCGCATCCACACGGAAAATCTCACTTCAATCCAGCTTCAGTGAGCTCAACCAATTTCTTCCTAGTAAGGCAGGCTTGTCGCCTTTTACTACTATTAGAGGCAAGTTCTGAAATGTATATTTCACCGGTACAGTGATACGACCTACCACAGGAATTTTCTCTCCCGAGTAGCCTCGCAGCTCCATCTTGGATTTCTCCAGTGGGAAATCATGCAATTGGTCGAGGTATAGTGACTCCGGTATTACACTCTCGGATGCAACCATGTCAATTTCCATTGGCATCTTGAATCCCGCGACATCTATGTGGATTTTGATACTTTCCGAATCGCTGTCCGTTAACCTCATGCTCCTGATGACATGTAACTCTAATATCTCCACTTCCTGTTGTTGTTCTTCCATGCTATGTAGAGTCTGGGGATTTCTACTCATAGCTTTGAAAACTGGACTCATAGCTTTAAAAGCTGGTTTACCCTTCAGTCGGCATGTCTTCACAAGATGAAACACTCTGCCTTCACATATGGACAACTTTGAGCAACGTTTTATCCCAGGCACCTATCTCACGACTTCAATGCTTTGTTAGAATTTCCAGTTTCTGATACTTTGGGCCCCGACTGCCTTTTACTTTGATTCTGCAGGCAGTTCACCTCGGTTAGCTGATAACCGTAAGTATTATGCAATTCTCGGGAATATTGATCGACCATACCCATCGACCTCGCTGTCTGATAAGCAATCTCAAAAGTCAAGTCATCCGTCGTCAATAACTTTCTTCTAATTGCATCATTTTTCACCCCACAAACAAAACGATCCCGCAATAGTCGGTTTTGAAAGTTTCCAAAATTACAGTGACTAGATAGCTTTTTAATGCTACAATGTAATCACTGATACTTACATCAGTCTTTTGATTTTGTATACCGAAACGATAGCTTTCAGCAATTTCTAACGGTTTGGGGTTATAGTGCTGCTCCAGCTTTGTTAAAATCTCTTTAAGCATTGTGTCCTTTGGCTCGTCAGGCACAAGCAGATTTACAAGGGTTTCGTACAAAGCCGGACCCGCCTCCGATAAGAAGATAGCTCGCTTCCGTTCCAATATTGCCTGATTCTGGACTGCATTGTCTGGAACTTCGATTATGTTATTTGCAGTGAAATACATTTCTAGCCAATCCACATACGGTCATGTATATATTCACCCAAATGTCCCATTACACCTGCGGATGCTGCCATTTTAATTTCTATCTGCTCACATAGTGTGCTGTATTTTACCTCGGATTTTGTAGTTTTTTCCAAAGACAGAAGCTTCTAAAGTCTCTCTGTCGGCTTGCTGAATCCTTCACCAACAAAATTTCAGCTTTAAATCATCCGAAAAATCCCATCTCGCCACCAAATGTAATATATTTACAGAGCACAGCACACACAGCATGTAACATGGCAGGCAGCTCTGTCGGAAGCCACCGGAACATGCCTGGCTCTGTTTCGTATTAACTCTGTAGTTGCAGTACACAACACGTCCACAGTGTGGAGCTACAAACATTACAAGCTTACAGACATTACACTCTCCAAGGCCAAAAACGTTGTGCGCCAGATATGTGTGTTTGCTGGAGTGTGTGTGAGGGGCATCAGCATAGGGGCTAAAGGCTGCAACATTTCTTTGTGCAAAAAAAGCAACCAACCAACCAAGCAAGCCTGAGTGTGACCGGAGGGGGCCCAGAAGAGGTGATCCAATTAACCAGGCTGGAGGAGTGTGCGTTGGCATTGGTGGGTGACTGCCGCCGTGCAACCACAGACGTTGATGCAGATCCAGTGCTACCGCATGGTAAGGTTATACTCATCTCTGGTGTCAGCGATGCTCATGGCATGAAAGTACATGCAACGTTAAGACACTCATGGTTGAACGCACACTTTATCGCCCATTATCGGTGTGGACATGTACAGATGGAACTCCTTGCTGGCATAACGTGAGATGGAACAGCTGACTTATGAAGAAAGACTGGATCGACTAGGCTTATATCCACTTGAATTTAGAATAATGAGAGGGGATCTCATAGAAACATATAAAATTATGACCAGTTTGGACAGGTTAGAGGCAGGAAGAATGTTCCCAAAGTTGGGGAAGTCCAGAACCAGGGATCACAGTCTAAGGATAAGGGGTAAGCCATTTAGGACCGAGATGAGGAGAAACTTCTTCACTCAGAGAATTGTGAATCTGTGGAATTCTCTACCACAGAAAGTTGTTGAGGCCAGTTTGTTAGATATATTTAAAAGGGAGTTAGATGTGTCCCTTGGGCTATAGGAATCAAGGGGTATGGAGAAAAAGTAGGAATAGGGTACTAAAGTTGCATGATCAGCCATGATCATATTGAATGGTGGTGCAGGCTTGAAGAGCCGAATGGCCTACTACTGCATCTATGTTTATTTATTTCTATGTTGACTACCACCCCTGCCCTCCCACCCCACCCCCTACAGACTGAAATGTTGTCCTCTACTTGCAGATAAGTCGGACAGCATGGATCTAGAGAGACCATCAAAAAAATGGGCTTTGTTCCAGCGATGTGGGATGCCTCAGCCTTGCTGATCGCTGGTACAAGGCCTATTTTTTTTTGCAATTTTCCACTCGGCCTTAGGCCGGTGATGTGGAATGGGCGATCTCATTTTTGGCAAAGTCGCATTTGCCCACCGAAAGAGAAAGTCAAACAGCTCCTCTAGCAACGCCCTTGTGCGCATGTGTGAGTTTTTTTTCCGCCCAACTGGTTTTACCGCGATTCGGGAGGTCAGGGGTCATCACACATGCTCAGAAGGTACAGAGTGGTATTAGAGAGAGAGAGAGAGGAGAGAATCTGGAAGGTTTGATTGGACATAATTTGGAGTGATTCTTATTGAAAACATAATTTGGAGTGATTCTTAGTGAAAACATAAAGTTAAATCTAATTAAAAATGAGTATGAAGAATGAAAATGAGAGGAAAAGGGTCAAACTCTTTAGTGGAAGGCAAACGAGGCCCTGGTCAATGAGGTTCAGGCAAGGTGGGCCGAATTGACATGAAGTGTGCATGGCAAACCGCCACACCGTGTCTACCATAAAATCTGGGCGCAGATTGCTGCTGTGGTGTCTTCTGCATCCTTTGAGGCGAGGGGGGGAGATGTAGGGGGTGGTGTGGGGGTCAGGTTCACTTCTGATCTTCTGAGTGGTTCAAATTGCTCCCACTCCCTCGATTCTATACTTTGGATTTATTTAGGGATGTGACAAAGTGCAGCAGACAACTGGTTTTGATGCAAGAAATTTTGATTTTATTCAAGAAAGAGAATTACAATATTAATGTATTGTCAAATCTTACAATCTCTAAAATAGGGAACACTTTAATATACACACAAGAATAAATACAGCAGAAGAACACCTCCCACCTCCCAATCACTATCTCTAGCTAAGCTAGACTCTAGGCAGCAGGGATAATGCTCACCAATCCTTCCTTTGACAGTTGACGGTAGTTCGCGATTTCGAGGTTCGCTGGGTTTTGTAGGTTCTGCTTGCTGTACCCCAAACATAGTAGAGGACTTCTTGCTGCGTTTCCTTCAGTTGGGGTGTGTCTGCTGATGCGGTAGGGCACGTTTTGGATGTATGGGGTAAGTACCCACTTTTCTCTTGCAGAGGTAGGGTTTTGGATTACTTTAGGTAAAGTTTTACCCAATTTGCAGGTCAGGAACAGATTGTAGTTTGGAAAACATTCGAATCTCCGTTTTTTCCCCCGAGTTGGTTCTTGTCGAAATCTGTCGGTCGCAGTGGCTCAATATTACCAAGTTGGTTGTTGGTAATGGTTCGTTGATAGTTTCGTGAGGCTCTTATTACCACGATGTGTCCGATGATGTCCGGGGTCATTGAAGACTGACTTTTCTGCCTTGGCTGTGATGATCTGTGATGACCTACTGACTGTAAAACAGGACCTGAATTATACTTTCAGAGGACTCCTAATCTACACGCCAAATCAAGCCTGATTCTTTGTTTAATTTTGGCAGGCTCGTTAATGGTAACTCGATTAAAAATATGTCAACTGTTGAAATTATCCTTTGGTTTCGAGTCGCAATTGTTAAAGTTAGTTTCTGGTTTCAAGTTGCCTGTCTGGGTTCGGGATTTCTATGCAGGCTGGAAAGGTGATTAGAATTATGCATGTGTTGGATGGGTCCTGTGCTTGGACTGAAACTGTACTTCCTTGGGTCGATTGTTGAATGTTAATATCTTCTAGGGGGTAGGTCTGAGGCTAAACAGTTCCCCAGACAATTTGATTAGCTCCAATATCCCCAGACAGTTTGATTAGCTCCAATATCCAAACTGGTTTTACAGAGGTTGATCCCACCCCTGGTCTTGCAGCCCTTTTCCTCACAGACCCAACACATGCCTTTTAAAATCCGACACTTGGTTAAAACTCGTAGATTTCTTCCATATGCATTTTAGGATTCCAAACTTTCTGTTTAATAGACACAAATCGAATTTCCTTTTCAGTGAGTCCAAACACTGGGGGGTTTCCACGAATTTTGGAATCTTACAGTCCCCCATTTGGCACTCTTCGCCGCAGAGTGTCATCCTAAGTGAACAAAATTCCTGATTCCCGAGAGCCAACCTTCCCCTGCAATTTACCTATCTAAAACCCGAAGCAAACAATCCTCTTTAAATGTAGTGTTCAGATAAATTAAGTCATTCCAATTACATTACAGCATAGAGGGGCTCCAACAGCCCTCCATTGCTACAGCTTCACAAAAAATACACAGCAAAACACATCGTACAAACTTTTTACAACACTTGACCTCTGCGTTTTTATAGCAGGTGGAATCTAAACTGGACCTCACCAGGTGACTGCAAGTTTTCCGCAGTGTTTTATCATATTTTATGTTTCCCTCCCTGATACAATCCTTAAGTTCAGCTCAGGCTCATCCAGCACCCTCTGGTGCCGGGATTGATGACCTCTGCCCCTCACCCTGCAGGTAGTACACCACAGACAACGAATAATCATGAGCTGGCAGATAACTAAAACGTGGGACGCTATTCTGACCCAGCCGGGACCTGCATATTCCTGAAAATATCCCACCAGGGTGGAACTGTGATCTTCAAAATTTCGCCCCCTATCTCAACTGTTTTTTGCTCCAGAGTATAGAAATGTTTCTGTGATTCTTCTACAGCTTTCAGTAGGGCGGTAAGATTTTGGGTAGAGGGGGAATTTCGTAACCAAAATGTGCGACATAGTCTTGCAGGTTTGTTATGTTGTCATTTACAGTGAGGTGAACAGTGGAGGGTTCAGGAATGGGGACAGTCAGTTCCTGGGCCACTTGAACTTCTGCCTTGGGTTTAAAACAGAAACTGCTGTGCTGTCCATGCTGGTAGTGGGGCGCACTGGTGGTGACACAATATGTCCCACCCCCTATGATTGCTACCTGTGGAGGAACATGGTCTTGTGCGATCACCTCTATGGTACAGTTGATAGGTTGTGTGACACCAGCTTTAAACCCGCACTGTGGTTTGGAATAGGCATTCAAGTGCTGGGGGCACAGTATTATGTGTGCACCCCGGCTCAGGTACCCGGAGATGTCAGTACCCGTCATAGCGTGCTCCCACTTTATGACATAAGGTGGGACCGCTGTGAAACGAACATGTGCACCGCCTTGAATGACCCCAATGTTCTCCACCCTGTATACCGGTGCAGGCCGGGCTGTCCCACCCATGTCTGGCATCCTCACTACTATTCCCATGATAGTGTGATTGGAACGCCCGCAATCCACAGGGACAGGGTAGGCTTCAGAAGCTAGACGGAGCTGACACGAGCTTAGTGAATTACTAAATGGGTGGAGGGCTGCGAGGTGCTTATTGCTGATCCAGGAGGGGACTAAACCTTGCTTTAAATCCTCCAGGATGTTACGGCCCTCGCCCAACAACCATGCCCCGTACAGCACACACACCTCATTCCTCGCAGCTTTATCCGAGGCATTCCTATCCTCCCGTATAAGTGCATTTCCTGTTTTTGCGCGTCTTTCCAGCTCAACAATAATCTCCTTTAAATGAACCATCATAGCCTGGTCCTCGTGCAGCTCTGAGCCTACCACTGTGTTCCCTTCCCTTAGGATCTTCCGTAGTTGGTTTTTCACACCATTTATTTGCGTTTGCAGTTCTATATCGTCCATGCTATTTATCACAGAGGATCCTGTATTATATGCAGTGAAAATGTCGTTCCAGGTTCCCCTCCTTTGTCTCCCCATGCCCATAGTGTTCCCAGCGTATAGTGTGTATAAATCTGCTTTGTCTACGTTGCCAAAATCGAAATTGTAAAATTTCTTGAACATTTCTCTGAGTAGGGCCTGGTATTGCTGTTCTGTCTCCTTCAGGCACCATACAGGTAAGTGTACTTCTGTAAAGTTTAAGATGACTGAAGCTACTGCATAGTGTACCTCCTGGTATAGTACCTTTTCGGTCGGTACTAACAGTAACCCATTCCCTGGTCCCTTGGTGGTGGTAGAACACCTCTCTAGCACTGTCCGTACTGTTGGGGTCGTGGGCAGGGGTTTTCTGGTACGTGCTACGAGTTTGATGGCGTTGACTGGAAGTGGGGAATGTGGGACCGAATATGCATGTAGGCTAGAATTCCACCCCATCCCCTTCCCGACATCTTGCCATTGCCTGGCGAAGGCAATCGATATGCCTGTGGGACAGACTCTCTCTGATCCCCACATGCATACGTAAATCCCCTGTTCAGACTTCCACCACTTATCCCAACACACACTCACTCCCCCTTGTATCCCCGTGGTGGTCCGGTAAGTATCGTTACTGAGTCGTTCCCAGTCGGCTCTCTGGTCCCCCGTCTCCTTGCTCAGCTTCCTGAGCCACCACCACCTATCCAGGGGAATCTGTCCTTTACATGTGAGACACACTCGTTTCCCCTCAGTGACACTGGCCCGTGCAGCAATGACCTGTAGCTTGGGGCATGGGATGGAGGCCTCCCCGCAGGTGAACCCGGCCTGGCTGGAGTACGGAGTGGAGTTAGACCCCAGCAACCCTGGCCACCTTCCTTTATGGAAATAAACAGCAAGCTCCTCCACACCCGGTGTGCCACCCCCAGCAGTAACGATCGGTGCTCTCTCTCCCGAGCAACCATAAATGAGGGATTCATCAACGTCACCTCGGTCACCGAGGCTCACCCCCATCAGGGCGAGCAAGAGCAGGACCCTTCTCATGTCAATCTCCTTTCTGTAGGGACACACAAAACAGTCAGCCCAGCCCTGAGAAGGTTCTCCGGCTTGACAAAAAGGGTGATCGAGTTCCAAACTTAAACTTACTTAAATCCTAAACTTAAACTCCCCCAAATTTTAAAACACCCTTAAAATCATACAGTAACGCCATGTACATCCGCCACCCGTCTCCGGGTAGCCAGGCTAATTCCTGTTCTGCTCCTTCCTTTTGTGGCCTCTGGACAGCTTGTATGCCTGGATGTAAGGTGGTCTGTACCGCAGGATCCGGAGAGTTCTTCTTAATGTAACTGGGAGTCACAGATGATCGGGGGAATGGCCCCTCCTGTACTGCAGCACACTACCCCCTTCTGTGTAGCTGTTGAGTCTATGTCCTGCTCTGTGGGTTCCGCACAGCTGGAAGCTGCCGGCTGGGGACCCCCATTTGGTGGTTGGTCCAACACTACCTCTCCTGTGAGCCCCTCACCGTTGAAGGATGCAGGCTGGGGATCCCCATCCCGAGAATGACCCTTGACCTTGGGCATTCTTTTACGGGTTGCAACCCTCCTGGGGCTGAACCACTGAAACTGGGGTGCTGGTGACCACGGTGTCTTTGGCCCTGGTGTACGGGGTGTCCTTCTTCGGGCTCCGGTTACTGGGGGTGCGTCCGAGTCCCAAACAATTGGTGGGATAGCCCCTCCAGTATTACAATTCACTGCGCCCGTCGTACGGTCTGTGAGTCTGCAATGTCCCCTGTGGGCCTTCCACAGTCGGAGGCTGCTGGCTGAGGATCCCTGTCCTGAGGACGGTTCACTGCCCCCAATGGTAGCGGGATGGAGAACGACCCAGTCTGTTCGTTTCCTGTGAAACCCACTAGACTGTACAGGACCCCATTAGATAGAGGTCAGGGTTATCTGTGTATACAATGGTGCTTGAAGCTCCAGTATCTTGCAGATAGGTCCCTGTCACCTATTCCACCCCCATCTTAATGCACGGTCTCTGGTGTGCATCGTATTCTAGGGGACACAGGTACACAGGTGGTGCCGGTTCTAGTCATGGGTTAGGATTTGGCGGGGTGGATGGAATCTCCCTGCCGGCTGCAGTAGCTACCTTCCCCTGCCCATTTAAAACAGTCCGGGGCACTGCCATGAACCCCTGAAAGGTGTTGGGGGAGCTCTGCGCTATGGGTTCAGGTCTTTGGACAGGCGCTGGGGGATCCCTTTTCCCACTGTCCTTCTTGGGGTTTCGGCAATCTTTCCTCCAGTGCCCATTCTTCCTGCACCCAAAGCAGCTGCGCTCTTTATCGGAAGGGTTACCCCTTTCCTGGTGCCACTCCTTATCCTGACTAGGCCTGATTTTGTGGACCTTTCCTTTAGGTGGGTGCTCTTCCGTCCCTCTGCCGTCCAGTAAGCCAGGATCAGCTGTCTGACCACTGTCTCCTCGGTGGCATGGGGATCCTTCGGGTCAAACCAGGCCTCAGCCCTTGCTTCGGAGCTAGTGGGTCCTCTCGTCCGGGGTCAGGTTATCCTGGTTGACAGCCTCACTACAGGCACACTGGTACACAGGCCACAGTCTGTCTGTGAGAGCCTGTGGGGTTTCCCTTGTGAGTTGCACTGTCTACTCCATCCGGGAGAAGGGACTTCCGTCATTCCAGCCCATGGCCTCCAAAATCTCCTCCCGGATAGCATCGTACATACCCTGCCCTTTCGTGCTCTCCGCAGAGAGGGATTGGTACAGTCTGCTATCCAGTGAGAGAAGGAGCATTTTTGCCATTTCGGAATCATCGCACCCGTTAATGCCCCCCTCCTGTTCCACCTCCGTGAAGTGGACCGAGGGATCACTCAGGTGGCTTATCATAGCCTAAGCTGTTGGGTGGTGTGGGGAACCACGAAGTGACTTTCGAGGGCCCCCTGACTCCCCACCACCGGTGGGTGGGCCAAACATTTATTGCCGGAGAGGGCATATCGGCCCCGGTTCTGACCCTTCTCATTTTGGCTCGCCCACCTCTCCCTGCTGCCAAACCGAGCTAAAACCCGGCACCACAGGTGGTGGTGGTCCGCAATCCCTGCCCGCCTCACAACTCGTTCATCCCTCCTGCTGCCAAACCGGGCCCAACCCTGGCGCCACAGGTAGTGGTTGAACAGTTTTTCTCTGCTCTTCCAAGTCCACCCGGGCCGCACCCGGGCTTATTAGGCATACCATGCCTTTGGCCTTGGACAGAGCAAGGTTCAAACTTTTGATTTGTTGCTGGCAGGGGCTGTGGTCTCCTGACTCAAACTGGCTACTTTGTAAGCTGCCTGGACATCTCTTAACCTCTCCTCCTGTTCTTTTACTTGCTCGGTAAGGCGGGCGTTCTCTTCCCGCAATACCAGTTCGTTATTCTTAGCTTCAGTGACCTGGCACTCAGTTCTGCTTGCAGTGCCTCGACACTTCTAACTAAAAGCTGGACCTGTCGCTGCAAGCAGACCAACCAGATTGCCTTCTCCACAGATTCCTTATGGTCTTTGTTCGCAGTCCACTGAGCTACATAGTCTCCCGGACGCTCAGCATGCAACAGACCGAGCACCCATTTCTTAGTGATGTTTATTTTCTTGTACACATAAGAGGAAATCCTCTCTTCCATCTTAGTTTTTTCCTCCAAAACAGTATCCTCTGCATCACATCCTTTATACCAAAGTCCTGCCGCGGTCGCCATTATGTGGGGGATGGTGTGGGGGACAGGTTCACTTCTGACTTTCTGAGCAGTTCAAATTGCTCCCACTCCTTTGATTCTAGACTTTGGATTTATTTAGGGATGTGACAAAGTGCAACAGACAATTGATTTTGGCACAAGAAACTTTGATTTTATTCAAGAAAGAGAATTACAATATTAATGTATTGTCAAATCTTACAATCTCTAAAATAGGGAACACTTTAATACACACACAAGAATAAATACAGCAGAAGAACACCTCCCACCTCCCAATCACTATCTCTAGCTAAGCTAGACTCTAGGCAGCAGGGATAATGCTCACCAATCCTTCCTTTGACAGTTGACGGTAGTTCGCGATTTCGGGGTTCGCTGGGTTTTGTAGGTTCTGCTTGCTGTACCCCAAACATAGTAGAGGACTTCTTGCTGCGTTTCCTTCAGTTGGGGTGTGTCTGCTGATGTGGTAGGGCGCGTTTTGGATGTATGGGGTAAGTATCCACTTTTCTCTTGCAGAGGTAGGGTTTTGGATTACTTTAGGTAAAGTTTTACCCATTTGCAGGTCAGGAACAGATTATAGATTGGAAAACATTCGAATCTCCATTTTTTCCCCCCGAGTTGATTTTTGTCGAAATCTGTCGGTTGCGGTGGCTCAATATTACCAAGTTGGTTGTTGGTAATGGTTCGTTTATAGTTTTGTGAGGCTCTTGTTGCTGCGATGTGTTCAATGATGTCCGGGGTCACTGAAGACTGACTTTTCTGCCTTGGCTGTGATGATCCGTGATAACCTGTGATGACCTACTGACTGTAAAACAGGGCCTGAATTATACTTTGAGAGGTCTCCTAATCTACACGCCAAAACAAGCCCGGTTCTTTGTTTAATATTGGCGGGCTCGTTAATGGTAACTCGATTAAAAATGTGTCAACTGTTGAAATTATCCTTTGGTTTCGAGTCGCAATTGTTAAAGTTAGTTTCTGGTTTCGAGTTGCCTGTCTGAGTTCGGGATTTCTATGCAGGCCGGAAAGGTGATTAGCACTATGCATGTGTTGGATGGGTCCTGTGCTTGGACTGAAACTGTACTTCCTTGGGTCGATTGTTGAAATGTTAATATCTTCAAGGGGGTTGGTCTGAGGGTAAACAGTTCCCCAGATAATTTGATTAGCTCCAATATCCCCAGACAGTTTGATTAGCTCCAATATCCAAACTGGTTTTACAGAGGTTGATCCCACCCCTGGTCTTGTAGCCCTTTTCCTCACAGACTCAACACATGCCTTTTAAAATCCGACACTTGGTTAAAACTCGTAGATTTCTTCCATGTGCATTTTAGGATCCCAAACTTTCTGTTTAATAGGCCCAAATCGAATTTCATTTTCAGTGCGTCCAAACACTGGGGGGGCTTTCCACAAATTTTGGAATCTTACAGAGACCAGTGCGGGAAACACTAATAGCTTGGTGGCTGCAGCAAGAGTAAGTCGCAAATTATATTTAATATTTTACTGATGCATGCAAATTTTTACTAGAGCAATGAATCTCTTGCATTGAATCAAATTCTTGAATGTCTTAGTTAAACCATGTTAACAGTAAGTTGCATTTTCTATTTCAAATTATACATGTAATCTGTTACTGATGCATGCATGCATGAAAATTCTTAATATTACAATGAATCTACTTCATTGAATTTAATAAGTTTGTCTTTTGTAAATGTGCTACGTGAACCAGCAATAACATTTTAAACATTTTAAACTGTTGTGAACTCAAGATACTGCCGAGTTCAGTATGCCATGCCATGCCATGCCATGCTTTTTTCTCATTTGCAGAAGAAGATATCAATCAACCACGCCGAGCAACGACGGACGGGGGGGCGGCATTGCTCAGCTCCAACCGTTAACCGCAATTGAGGCGCGTGCAGCCGCACTGGTTGGCCGTGAAAGCCGTTCGACCACCACCCGTGGTCTGGCTGAACCCAGCCAAGCATCTCGTGAGTAATTTGTAGTTTGTTGAACTATATTAAAAACAGTATTAAAAAACTTAAGTATGTAACTGATCTAATGTCCTGTAATTATAATGCAAAATGTAATGTACTTGTAATGTGCTTATGATGTACTAATAATGTAATGTCATTTCATGCATGCATAAGAAGCAGGGCATATGAAGCAGGGCTTGCAGCAGCTACAGCTTTCTGGGGCAGTGAAAACTATTGATTTGTAACGTCTCTTGGTAATGTACACCGTTATGTTCTAATAAATGTCATCATTTCTGTTTTTTAGGTAAACCTGATACACTGGTACAGGTGCAGTCAGCACCAGCACTGTCAACATCTCCATCGGTGGAGCAGGAGGAACCTGAGTAAATTGAGGAGCTGGAGGAACTATTTCCTCACCTAGAGGATGAAGAGGAACAGCAGGAGGATGAGGCGGGGCTGGAGCTCCTGCATGAGGTGCCTGTTGATGTGGGGTGGGAGGTGAACCTGCGGTCATCTCTATTGAGAGCGATGAGGCACCGGGACCAAGCGGTGTGCAGCTGGCACACTCCGACGCCAATGCGCAACATATTACACACACCGACCCCACGGAGGCCAAGTCAGCGAGGTGAGCAATCGCCTACCTCAGAAGGGTAGACGGAGTGCTGGATCTCCAAGTGCAGGGAGACGGTCGCGATAGGTCGCGAGCTAATCCAAGGGTTCCACCAGTTCTCCACGAAGTTCTCCAACTGGTCTGTCATGCAAACTGAGTTAGCACGACAGACCTTGGAGGGGATCAGAGAGCAGACCGTCGCAACCAGTGCCACTGGACATGGCGCTGCACCCCAAGGTGTCGTCTCGGGTCGAAGTGCCACCCTAAGCACACAAGCGAATACAAAGGATACAGTTCCTCCTGACTCGGAAGATGAACATCGTCAGGCTTCATCTTTCACTCCCACACCACCACCACGGCAGGAAGTCTTGTCATTGCCCACTGCACATCAGACTCGTCACGGTCTGCGGGGACCAAAATGGGCGGGAGGTGCTAAAACACGGGGTGGGAAAGGATCTGGAGGCAAACATGGCCGCAGGTAGGGAGGGGGTTGTTTTCTAATTGTTTTCTATATCAATGTTAAAGTTTTTAAAGTTCAATTGTTCATTGCTGTTTGGAGGATGTGGGGGGAGCTGAACAATGTAAGTTCAGGAAAAGCGTTCATAGATGAACTGCTAACGCAGCAGCTTAGCAGCCACGTAACTGCCACTGAGTACTGGTATTGGGCGGGGGGGTGGGGGACCATGGCCGGGTCACCAGGCTCATTGGCCTGCCCGAGGTCCGCACCAGCCTCCTCTTCTGCCACTTCCTCCTCTTCATCCTCGCCAGCTGGCTCTTCCATCTCCCCTCCTTCTGAAGGTGGGCCTGCAGCCCGATCTGGCATTACTTGTCCTCTCCTTGCAGCTAGGTTATGCAACATGCAACACACCACAATAAACTCAGTAACCTGGTCAGGGTGGTACGGTAGGCTGCCACCAGAATGATCCAGGCATCTGAAGCATGGCTTTAGGACTCCAATTGTCTTTTTGATGATGTTGCGTGTCGCTATGTGGCTTTCATTGTAAAGTTTCTCCACTTCAGTGACGGGATTACGCAGTGGGGTCATCAACCAACTGGCAAGTCCATATCCCTTATCCCCCAGCATCCAACCGTGACCTTCTGGCTGATTGACAAACAGGTCAGGGATAGCACTCTCACATAGGATGTACATATCATGGATGCTGCCAGGAAATGTAGCATTTACTGTCATGATTATTTGGTTGTGGTTGACAACAAGCTGCACATTTAGGGAGTGGAATCCCTTTCTGTTACGAAACACCTCCGCGTTCTTTAAGGGGGCTTTCAGGGCAACGTGCGTGCAGTCTATTGCTCCCTGCACCTTGGGGAAGTCTGCTATTCTGGAGAAACCCAAAGCTCTCCCGGTCTGTGCCTCCCTGGTCATAGAGAAGCTTATAAAGTCCATCCTACGAGCATAAAGGGCTTCAGTCACCTGCCGAATACAGCAGCATGTGGTGTGCTGAGAGATATGACAGATGTCGCCAGTTGAAGCCTGAAAAGATCCCGATGTGTAGAAGACTAGGGCTGCAGTAACCTTCACCTCAACGGACAGTGCGGTTCTGATGATGCTGGAAGGCTGAAGATCCCCCTTGATGAGCTGGCAAATCTCATCAATGACCTCCTTCCGGAAGCGCAGCCTCCTTCGACATGCATTTTCAGACAAGTTGAGGTAAGATTGCGTTTCTTTGTACCTCCGTTGGCTGTACGCTCGCCTCCCCTGTTTTCTCTGTCTCTGTCTACGCATTTCACTGCCACATCTTCGATTGATCCTTTCAGAAACCAGCGTGTGAGCAGTTACAAATAATGGCGCAGAAAGCATAGGCCCCATCACTATCAATAATTATTTTCAATTTCTATAAATGAACTTTTCACTAAAGAATGTGAATCTATTAAACTACTCTCTCTATACAAGCCCCAGTCTAACACTAGGCCCCCTTCAATATAAATAATTATTTTCAATAGATATAAATGAACTTTTCACTAAAAAATGCCAAATCCACTTGGCTACTATTAGTAAAATTAAATATAATTAAAAATCTGAGTAGATCTATCAATACAGGATCCATAAATCACTCACAACCATCTAAGCACGATTTTTGGGCTGTCTCCCCCCTTTCCTCCAATCTTCAAAATGGCGTCCATAGTGCCCATTCCCTTCTGTAAGGCCTGGGAAAAGCAACTATTTCTCAGTGATGTTGTCAGCCTTCCATCAGCCCGGCCTTGTGCCGGCGATGTGCTAAAAGTTGGGATGGGCCTTGTGTGGGCAATCAGTTTGCCGATCAGTTCGGCTAAGTGAGCCGAAACTTGGGGGCCTATTTTTCCGGTGATATTTCTAGCCTAATTTCCACTTTTTCCTCAAAATGGGTGATAGAGGTCCATTTTGGGTGATAGATGGGCCTTAGATGGGTGAAGTGGAAAGTCTAGCCCAATTGATCTTAATGCACAAAGATTTTATGCAGAACAAAGTTAATTAAAAACTTATTTAATCTTTTGTTACAGATGAGTGTAAACCAGATGACCAGTGTCCAAGAGCCATCTCCCCACTTCCTATTCGAATAAACTTGGACCTGGGGCTAGAACCTCCACTTTTTTTGCATGCTTAACGCCCACTTAATTGCCATTTTACCGCTAAATGGACGTATAACGCCCATATATCGGCCATTTTGGCACAAAATGGAAACTGACGGGCTTTTTTAGGAAACTTATCGGCGAGCGTTACTTTCCCCATGGGCTTAACGGCGGGAAAAAATATTACCGCTCGCCCACTTTTTTGGGTGGAATCAGCAGAATGGGCGAAATCAACGCCCATAATATCGCCCGGCGTTACTTTCCACATGGAATTAATGCCGAGATTCAATATTAATGCCCGCCCACTGTTTTTTGTCTTAAAGAGCATATTTACCCAAACTAACAGCCATGGAGATCACTCATTGTCAATTTCACCAGAATCGCACACAATATCGTTCGCTCAAAAAAACGCCCACAAAAAGTGGAACTAACTGGAACGAACGCCAGCGGTGTGGCTGGCATTTGTTAAATCCCACTCTTACATGAGGAGCTGATATCTGAAAGATTTGGCTGAAAGAGCGCTGATGTGAGTGACAACGCTGAAACACTGCTGTGAGTGTGCAGCTCAGACATCAATGGTGCCCATCATCTTGGTGCCAGTTAAAGTTTACATTGATTGATGTTAAGTTGCATTTAACCATTTAACCCTTTCATGGTAAGGAATCACCAGTGTGTAACGGTCCAGCTATCTGAGACAATGAGCAACAAGGTTATATTCAATAACAAAAATTTAATACCAACATTAGTCTGAAATCATAAGTATCACAGCCAATAACACCCAACCCCTGCCCACACCCCACTTTTTTTTACCATTGACATAAATCACATAAGGACATAAGAAATAGGAATAGGAGTAGGCCATGTGGCCCCTCGAGCCTGCTCCACCATTCAATAAAATCATGGCTGATCTGACCAGGGACTCAGCTCCACTTCCCCGCCCGCTCCTCATAACCCCTTATCCCCTTATCGTTTAAGAAATTGTCTATTTCTGTCTTAAGTTTATTCAATGTCTCAGCTTCCACAGTTCTCTGAGGCAGAGAATTCCACAAATTTACAACCCTCTGAGAGAAGAAATTCCTCCTTATCTCTATTTTAAACGGGCGGCCCCTTATTCTAAGATCATGCCCTCTAGTTCTCATCTCCCCCATCAGTGGAAACATCTTCTCTGCATCCACCTTGTCAAGCCCCCTCATAATCTTATACGTTACGATAAGATCACCTCTCAATCTTCTGAATTCCAATGAGTAGAGGCCCAACCTACTCAACCTTTCCTCATAAGTCAACCCCCTCATTTCCGGAATCAACCTAGTGAACCTTTTCTGAACTACCTCCAAAGCAAGTATATCCTTTCGTAAATATGGAAACCAAAACTGCACGCAGTATTCTAGGTGTGGCCTCACCAATACCTTGAATAGCTGTTGCAAGACTTCCCTACTTTTTTGTTATACTCCATCCCCTTTGCAATAAAGGCCAAGCTACCATTGGCCTTCCTGATCAATTGCTCTACCTGCAGACCATCCTGTTGTGTTTCATGCACAAGTACCCCCAGGTCCCGCTGTACTGCGGCACTTAGCAATCTTAATCCATTTAAATAATAACTCACTCTTAGATTTTTTTCTGCCAAAGTGTATGACCTCACACTTTCCAACATTATACTCCATCTGCAAAAGTTTTGCCCACTCACTTAGCCTGTCTATGCCTGGACATGTTCAACATGTCCAGCAACACAGAATATAAAGGCAAAGCAGGAGCGTGGTCCCCAGCCCCCATACATTGCAACAAATTGCATCCACCCAGATGGAGATATAACACAGCCATCACCTGCGGACATGCACCTCACTTTCCTTCCCCCCCTCTCTTTCTTCTCCCCACCTCTACCCCTTCCCCTCCTCGCTCCCTGGCGCCTGGCTGAGGAACTCCTCAGGTAGTGCCTCATTGGGGGGGATGAAGGCAGATGCGGTCGTTGTACGGTTACGGGAGTGGAGGGTGCCGAGGGAGTAACATTCTCTGATGCAGAAGCAGGATCTTTGCTCTCATCTGTCATTCGCAGTGGTGGTGCAGAACCTAGGGGTGGAGTGCCGCGCTCGGGGACCACTGGGAGGTCTGTGGCAGCAGTGTTCCTCGCTATCGCATCCAGGGACTCCGCCATGTGCGGAATGTACTCGGTCATGGTGGCCAGCTGTCAGGATATGCCCTCCATTGCTTCGATGAGCTGGTCACCAATGTCTACAGTCCTCCTGGACAACTGTACCATCTCTCCGCTGTCATGTCGCGCTAGCTGAACAGACCTGCTGCGTCCACGAGGCATCTGCGGGATCGGCGCCATCCTGGGGACAAATGGGGTGCCCTGTGGAGAGGTGCTTGGGGCCAGAGTGGAGGTGGGAATGCCTGGCGGACCACTAGATGGCCTTGGGGTGGAATGGCTTCTGGAGTGTGGCGATGCAGGTTCTTCGAAGTCCCTGCTCTCATCTGTGGAGAACAGACCCAGCGGATTGACGGGCGAGAATCGGAGCTCCTCAGCACCAGATGTAGGAGGATCATCTGCCGACTCCTGCCCCACGCCCCCACCTTCAGGCCTCTGTGGTCTTGCCTGGGGCCATGCTGCTTACTGAGCTGCAAAACACAAATTAGAGGAGAAGGGGGTGCTAGGGTCACAAGGTCAGTCCAGCGCTACACATAGCATATGCACGACAAAAGCACCACTGCTATCAAAACCACCGCAGACATCACATTTCATGACCATCAACACATTGTGCGTTGCAATGATTTTCATTGGGCCAGCATTATTTCTATGACACTTTTAGAAATCATCTATCATATATGATTGTTTGGATATGAGTGGGTGTGGCAATCTATAGACTTTACATGACGCAATGGTGTAAGCTTTACTCATGTGGCATCACTTCAGGATCTGCAGATGTGTCTGTGGCTGTCCGGGGGTGCTTCCCCATGAGTGCAAGCACACGCTCCTCCATCTCTGTGATGTCGCTGGGGACTGGTGGCCCCCCACCCGTTCGCCTCTGCACGGACCTCATCATCGATAGCTTCTTCTGTAAAAGGTGACAGGACGATATGGCATGAGATCATTGCGTGATATCATTGCTAGGTACTGTCACAGAGACTGTTACAACACATAACCGACAGATGTAATCATGATTATTATGATTATTATCATTCTTTCCCTAAAGACGTACACCGTGACCGCAGGCTTTGAGTACAACATTCTCGGTAAAAGTGCAAGACCTCACATCTATTGATAGTCACTCATGACTGTTACAAATCAAATTATATAAATACATAAGTACATGTAAATTAATGTAATACTTACTCTTGTGGATCCCACAAGGTCAATCCATCGTTTGCGGTATTGGTTGCCCTCACGTAACCTCGTTGGTCCCGACGAGACCACCTCTGCTGTCTCGGTCCATATCCTCTGGTAGGCCTTTGGGGTAGGCTTCCCACGCCCTCCCTATTTCAAATCACCCCAGCGTAACTCGACCTCCTGCAGGAGGGAGGCATTTGCCTCATCTGAGAACCTCCTGGCTCTTTTACGGCCTCCAATATGCTCCTCTCCCACCTCACTGCTCTCTCCAGCGTCAGTCTCCACAACATGCTGTGATGCCTCCTCCTATATCTCCATTATAGGCCAAATTCAGTCAAATATTTGGCTGGTAACAGCTAATTTTTGTTTGCCTACTTGCTGTGAAGCTCTAAAGTCTCCCTCCTTCCTCCCAAAGCAGCCACACCACACCCAGCCATGCCTTCAGTCCCTCTGAGCTCCCTTGCTCTCTGTCTCCTCTTCTGCGCATGTCATGGTGACCCTTGACCTCCAGAATCGCGGAAATCGAGCTTTGCCACGCCGTTGCTAAGGACGGCCACACTTTACGGTAGAAGGTCAAAAAAAGTTAACGCTACCGCCCATTTTATATCGCTCGCGGTAATGCCCATTTTTAAAAGTGGAGACTAGGTGGTTTGAGAATGGGCGAGAAGCTGCCGATCTGAAAACCCTTTTTTACTGCCAACGCTGCAAATATCGATAACTACAAAAGTGGAGGTTCTAGCCCATAGCTTTTGTTGTTGATGACTTACAGCAAATGGAAACTACGCAATCAGAAACAATTCAGCACTTCTTAAACTCAATGCTTAACCAGTTTGTAAGTTCCACAGAACCAAAAGCCTCTGGTCTTCATCCCAGGGTGGCTCTTGTACAACACACACCAAGTTACACACCAAGATATGGGAAAAATCCATTTAATTTGGAGCTTGGAATTTTGGATTACACTGCAAAAACACTGAAGAAGAGACACATACAAGATTCGTTCAGTCAGCCAGAGGGCTCCTCTGGCATTGGCAGTACCATTGAATGGAGTTTGAAGAATTTCTTCTTAAATGCTACGAAGCAGAAGACTTACAAGATTTCAGGAAAACAAGTATTGATGAGAAAAAATTACAGGAAATATCACAAGAAACCAAATGTAAAGGTTTCACAATTTTTGCATTGGTCCTTAGAGAGGTAACTAATGTCACAGTCCTGGAGGAGTTTGTCAATTTTCCTTTTGATCAACATTTAGTTCATCTGGACAGAGCTCTAGAGGCTGAAATGGAATATGCACAAAAGTTTGCAGTGGCTTTTCTGAAAAACCTGACGAGTTAAGTGCAGCAACAACTTAATGAAAAATTTACAGATAAAACTATGGGCTCAATTTTTCCCAAAGTTTTTTTTGGCATACTTGAAGAGTTACACCCATTTTTGGGGGCCAAAGTATGCCAAAAAAAAGTTTTAATTTTCGCCATTTGATTTCTTCATTTTGGCGCAGCCTAGCCTGCATTTTAGTTTTGGGGGGTGGAGCCTTGATCTGCGCCAAAAGGATTGGGTTGCCACGGTAATCAGGCACAAATTGCGGGCTGAGGATGGAAAGTTACACTTACAATTTTTGCATTGGTCCTTAGAGAGGTAACTAATGTCACAGTCCTGGAGGAGTTTGTCAATTTTCCTTTTGATCAACATTTAGTTCATCTGGACAGAGCTCTAGAGGCTGAAATGGAATATGCACAAAAGTTTGCAGTGGCTTTTCTGAAAAACCTGACGAGTTAAGTGCAGCAACAACTTAATGAAAAATTTACAGATAAAACTATGGGCTCAATTTTTCCCAAAGTTTTTTTTGGCATACTTGAAGAGTTACACCCAGCTCTGCAACCTGCACAAGCACCTTAAAATACACTGCAGCAATGTCCCAAACACATTAAAATACAGTGCATCAACTTAAAAACACCTTAAAATACATTGCAGCAACTTCACAAACACATTAAAATACATTGCAGCAACTTACCTCCATTAAATTATTAAAGTCCCCCCATCCACCACCTCTCTTCCAATGCCGGTCCGCTCTCCCACTCCTATCCCAGGCCGAAGGGCCTCCTGGTCTGCTCCCCTTCCCCTATCCCAGGCCGAGTAGTCTGCCGGTCTGTTCCCCCACTCCTATCCCAGGCCGAAGGGCCTCCCGGTCTGCTCCCCCGCCCCTAGTCCTGGCTGAGTGGCCTGCCGGTCCGCTCCCCTGCCCCTAGCCTTGACGAGTGGTTTGCCAGTCCACTCCCCACCCCAACCCTGGCCGAATGATCTCCCGGTCTGCTCCCCCGCACCTATCCCAGGCTGAACGACTTCCCGGTCCACTCCCCCACCTCTATCCCAGGCCAAATGGCCTCCTCCCCCCTGGTCCCTTCACCTAACTATACCCGAAAGGCTTTCCACCCTCTCTCCCCCTCTCTTTTACCTGTCCTGCTGCTGCACTTACCTGCACTGATTTTCTTACCTGCGCGATTTCCTGAACTCTCCAGAAAGTTTTTCTACAGAAGCCACATACACTGGCCTAAGAAGAACTGGAGTAACTCTCAGCTGGTCAAACTTGCCTAAATGGGCAGAATTGGCGCGGGTGGCAGGTTACGCCCCCTTTGGCTGAAAAAAAAACTTACCTAAAAAATCGTAATTAACTGAGTTAAGCGGGTGCAAATTGATCAGGGAAACTTTGTTTTTTAAATTTAGGCCAAAAAAAGCGGACTGCGCCAAAAAAATGGCGCAAATCACTGGAGAAAATTGAACCCTATAATTGGACACCGTGGAGTGTTTATACTTCATGAGAGACACAGAAATGCATTAGCTCATCTGTTTTCTTCTGACAAATGTGTATCTATTTATCCCTCTATTTATCTATCTGTCCAGCTATATCTATTGGACAAAAAATAGAGTTGGTATCAAGATTATAAAATATTAGCCCTTGTAGGTGGCATTGTAAATGTAATATCACATGATCATTGGAGCTGCACCTAATTAAACAAGACAGCCCCTCATGGAACACACAGGAATGTAAAACACCATACTTTCAGGTAAACATTGCACTACTGTTCCCTTCTGCTGAGCAAGATTTCAGTCCCCGACCCACCTCCACTTAGAAACAGATGCCTGATGGAAAAGTACAGAAGGATAAAAGCAGTGGATTTCTAATAGTGAATAGAACTGCTGAGGTCAAGCAAACAGCACCCATTGTTGAACGGTAAAGCTGCTCCCGGTCACATTGAGGAAGATTGCTGCCCTCCCATCAAATGAGCTAGATTTCAGAACAGGATTTTAGCCCCCTCCTTCACCCCATGATCAAGATTTAAATCCATTTTCTCCCCTCCTCACCTTCCTGCGAGTAAAGTTTCAGCTCCAGCCTGGAATAAGATTTTGGAACCCCTCCATTTGAGCAAGATTTTGGTTGCTTGCTCTTGAACATGATTTCAGACCCGTTTGCACAACAAGTAATGTTTTGGCCCCTTCCACTATATTTGTTGGCTACGTTTCATTATTGCCCATCCATTGGCTGCCATTTCCCTCCCTCCCAACCCTCACTGGCTGCAATTGCTCCTCATAGGCTACTCTTAGTATGCTTTGTATCCCCTTTTACAATGACACTTGATTGTATTTCCCATCCACAGCACCCACCCACCACCGGCTGTACGTCTCCTCCCCGATGGCTGCCTGTTCTATGCCTCAATATCTCTACCCTCGCTGATCTAAATTCCCCTTCCTTTCCCCTACCTTCCTTCCTTCTCTCTCCCTTTTTTTCCCCTTCACTTCCCTTGTTCCCATCTCTGACATTTTCTCATCCCCCCACTGTTTTCTTCCTCCATTACTCTCAGCTCCCTCCTCCCTCCACCTCATCAACTCTTCTTCCCTCCCCACTCCCTGCCCCTGCTTCCTCCTCTTTTTCTCGTTCCTATTTATCCCCTCTTCCTCCCATTACCCCTTGCCGATTATCCATATTGGTCCCATTATCCCCACTCTCTCGCCCTCCTCACGTAAATTGAGCAATACCATGAGAGATCTGCTAATAGTGTAATAAAAATGTGCCTTTCCTGTCTGCCATATCGCACTTCCTGTGCCACACTTTGAGCTACATAATTTACTATAGGCAAACGTATTCTTGGAAAACTTCTTCCTGATAGACTCAAATTAAAATTCCTTACTTTTCATGAAACTTTGTTCTACCCACATACATATTTTGTTGAAGTCATTCTGTAATTGCTGAGATGCCCCTCCAGTTACATTGGCCCCCTAGTTTGGTTTCAGGGAATTCTACACACCTCAGGTGATTAATATATGGAATGGACTTCCAGCTATGGTAATGGAGGTGAAAACCATAGATATTTAAGAAAAAAATGGGTGCTGCAGTATGGGCACTTTAGAATTTTTCTGAATAGATGATTTAAGATGGGCCAAATGGCCTTCCATATCCATTATTATCTTATGATCTGACTTATTGTGTAGATTCTCAGGAATTGTATTGTATACTTAAAAGCTTTGCACAGGCTCACATCTGTAGTGTGTTAAATCTTAATATTCACTCAAATGTCCCTGTTACAATTTTGGCTTTTCCCAAAAATACTTTCATATTTCTTGCCAGACCACTGTTTCTTATTAACAGAAGCCTGCCTTTTTATTTTATAGCAGGTCCTGATTCGCATAGCCAATGTTTAACAACTAACATTGAATCATGTTAATTTTTTTATTGGAGGCTATACGGGTGGCCATCACATTTTCCCTTCATCCCAAAGTGGAAAAGTAACACAGTACGAGACCAATATGTACAGGCTAAATCTATTCAGTCAGATTATTTACAGGTAAAAGAATATATCAAAGCAAAAAGCAAGATTCTAACATGATGATCAAGCTTACATGATATAAAAACTGGGTTTATTGCTTACACAATAAAATACAGTCTGAATTTCTTGCAGCTTATCTTGGTAAGTCTCTGATGGTAATATGCATGAGATGGTTGCTTATGTGGTTTCTATCTACAGTACTCATGAAAACTAGATGAATGGAAGATTATAAACTATGAGAGGGTCCCTGGATTAAAACATTTCCCTTGATGCAAAAACAGTCCGTTTGAAGGTGCAGGTTCCCATCCCACAATTATTAACAATGTGTTAATAATCAAGAAGACTTGTCTCTTCTCAGTGATGCTGAAACCTTAATTGAACCACACTGGTTCTTGACATCCAATACTCGAGGACATTGCAATTTTAAATAGCTACCACCAAGAGACACCTACAGTACGACAGATGAGGAATCCCATAGATGTAAACAATTGACTGTCTTTTTGGATAGCCCAACGTGGTTTGAAACACAAAGAAAAACCATTCAGGATAAACGACTTCTACTGAATATGATGAATACGTCTGATTCCATGTAGCCAGTTACATGTAGGGGTTGCCTACAGACTAACCTGGCTACAGAACAAAGCAATCATTACACAGATATACCAGAGATATAGCCATCCAAAACAATTTTTTTAATTTGGATTTACTCCTTTCTAAAACCACACAAGATAAAGATAGAATGGTGCATTCCCATCACTGTTTTATTGACAAATTAAAGACTCGAATTTAACCTAACTGCTCCATTCTCAGCAGCTCAGTCTTGTCATCTAAGCCCTTACATTAGCTTGGATATTCAGTTGAGCCTTGTTTCTCCATAATTTTAGGGTTTTTGTATATGTACAGCCTAACTTGGATTTGTTACCTGCCTTTGCCCCGAGTCAATCTGATCCTAATTATCTGGCCTCTTTCATTTGGAAGAAACAAAGCCTTCAATGGGGGATCACTCTTATCCTAAATACACTATCTGATCCCAGTCATATTGTCCCACTTGAGTCCCAACTCTGGTTTGGTTTGACTCATTCCCATTCCTTCATTTCTTCCTCTGGCGACAGCTCCATTTCTTCCACTAGTTCACATATGGTTGAAACCTCATGATCTCAGTCTTCAGCAAGTTTGGGAGAGCCCTTTTTTCTTAGATTCTGCAGTCTTATGCCATCCTGCTTGACTTCGCTGTCCTGTGGTGTCCAGATCTGTTTGGTTTATTCAGCCTTGCAGAATTTGCACAATCTGTGTTGTCTGGCTCCTCTGGTCTCTGAGTGCTATTTCCCTCTTTGGTTCAGTGTCACTGATCGCACTGTAACTGCAGCTTTGCAACACTTGACTCCTTTCTCGCTCTCCTGCCGAGTAGCGCTTCGCACATTGGGAGCTATGTCCTGCATGATCAGCCTCTCAGTTTCTGTGTAGCTGCACTTTCCCAGCTAGCAATTCCCTATGAAGAATGAAATGAGGCTGGACTGCCTGCCAACAATTCTCAATGCGTCTCAGATTGTGATCCTCTGCCTGGCACCAAACTCCACACTTTGCTGCTGTCAACTTTACAGTTGGCAACCTCACCGATTGCTTCTCTGTGTCCTGTCAGACAAGCACTACAAATTACCTCACTTCTGGCAAAGCATGTCAAACTCCACAAGTAACAACAGAGACACTCTTTTCCTGCTCCAACACTTCTATTCTTTTATCTCTCCTTCCTCAATTCAATCTGGCACTGTTCTTCTCCCCCCCAATTCAACCTGGCAATCTTTTTCCAAACCCCATTCTAGTTGACACTCTTCTCCCTCTCCCTTTCAATTCAACTTGGCACTCTTCTGCCACTGCAACATAGTTCAAACTGATACTCATTGTCCACTCCTCCATTCAAAATAATACTCTTTTCTTCTTGTGGAATGGACAAGAGTTCTCAAATAAAGTGATAGTGCTATTCATAAACATAGTCTGAAGATTGCCTTCAACATTAAGTGCTCATTTTATATTTCCAATATTTAGAGGTGCAAACAGTCGAGCCTCTTATTTTCTTTTTAACAGAAGAAATGGCCCCCAAGTATCAATAAGGACTACAACTAATCAAGGCATTGGAGTTAGATCTTTGCCATGGATAATTAAAGCCAAGGAAGTGGCATACAAATTGGCCAGAAATATCAGGGAACCCGGAGACTGGGAGAAATTTAGAACTCAGCAGAGGAGGACGAAGGGTTTGATTAGGGCAGGGAAAATAGAGTACGAGAGGAAGCTTGCAGGGAACATTAAGATGGATTGCAAAAGTTTCTATAGATATGTAAAGAGAAAAAGGTTAGTAAAGTCAAATGTAGGTCCCCTGCAGTAAGAATCAGGGGAAGTCATAACGGGGAACAAAGAAATGGCGGACCAATTGAACAAGTACTTTGGTTCGGTATTCACAAAGGAGGACACTAACAACATTCCGGATATAAGAACAGTCAGAGGGTCTAGTAAAAAGGAGGAACTGAGGGAAATCCTTATTAGTCGGGAAATTGTGTTGGGGAAATTGATGGGATTGAAGGCCGATAAATCTCCAGGGCCTGATGGACTGCATCCCAGAGTACTTAAGGAGGTGGCCTTGGAAATAGCAGATGCATTGACAGTCATTTTCCAAAATTCCATTGACTCTGGATCAGTTCCTATCGAGTGGAGGGTAGCCAATGTAACCCCACTTTAAAAAAAAGTAGGGAGAGAGAAAACAGGGAATTATAGACCGGTCAGCCTGACATCGGTAGTGGGTAAGATGATGGAATCAATTATTAAGGATGTCATAGCAGCGCATTTGGAAAGAGGTGACATGATAGGTCCAAATCAGCATGGATTTGTGAAAGGGAAATCATGCTTGACAAATCTTCTGGAATTTTTTGAGGATGTTTCCAGTAGAGTGGACAAGGGAGAACCATTTGATGTGGTATATTTGGACTTTCAGAAGGCTTTCGACAAGGTTCCACACAAGAGATTAATGTGCAAAGTTGAAGCACATGGGATTGGGGGTAGTGTGCTGACATGGATTGAGGAATGGTTGTCAGACAGGAAGCAAAGAGTAGGAGTAAATGGGTACTTTTCAGAATGGCAGGCAGTGACGAGTGGGGTACCGCAAGGTTCTCTGCTGGGGCCCCAGCTGCTTACACTGTATATTAATGATTTAGACGAGGGGATTAAATGTAGTATCTCCAAATTTGCGGATGACACTAAGTTAGGTGGCAGTGTGAGCTGCGAGGAGGATGCTATGAGGCTGTAGAGCGACTTGGATAGGTTAGGTGAGTGGGCAAATGCATGGCAGATGAAATATAATATGGATAAATGTGAGGTTGTCCACTTTGGTGGTAAAAACAGAGAGACAAACTATTATCTGAATGGTGACAGATTAAGAAAAGGGGAGGTGCAACGAGACCTGGATGTAATGGTACATCAGTCATTGAAGGTTGGCATGCAGGTACAGCAGGCGGTTAAGAAAGCAAATGGCATGTTGGCCTTCATAGCGAGAGGATTTGAGTACAGGGGCAGGGAGGTGTTGCTACAATTGTACAGGGCCTTGGTGAGGCCACACCTGGAGTATTGTGTACAGTTTTGGTCTCCTAACCTGAGGAAGGACATTCTTGTTATTGAGGGAGTGCAGCGAAGGTTCACCAGACTGATTCCCGGGATGGCGGAACTGACCTATCAAGAAAGACTGAATCAACTGGGCTTGTATTCACTGGAGTTCAGAAGAATGAGAGGGGACCTTATGGAAACGTTTAAAATTATGATGGGTTTAGACAGGTTCGATGCAGGAAGAATGTTCACAATGTTGGGGAAGTCCAGAACCAGGGGTCACAGTCTAAGGATAAGGGGTAAGCCATTTAAGACCGAGATGAGGAGAAACTTCTTCATCCAGAGAGTGGTGAACCTGTGGAATTCTCTACCACAAAAAGTTGTTGAGGCCAATTCACTAAATATATTCAAAAAGGAGTTAGATGTAGTCCTTACTACTAAGGGGATCAAGGGGTATGGCAAGAAAGCAGGAATGGGGTACTGAAGTTGCATGTTCAGCCATGAACTCATTGAATGGCGGTGCAGGCTAGAAGGGCCGAATGGCCTACTCCTGCACCTATTTTCTATGTTTCTATGTTTCTATCCACATCTTCACACAACATTGGGTAGATATTGTCATCGGAGGCTACGCAGGGGCGGATGCCTCCGACCTGCAAAAAATCTACACATTTACCTGGTGGTCCAGGATATTCATAGATTCGCGCTCCTGGGCCTCTACGCGTAGGCTTGCGTAGACCCCGATGTATCCCAGGGGCGCATGCAATTCGCAAGCGCCCCTGGGATCACTTGGACTTGCCCAATCAATAAAAGAAGAGAATGTCCGTTCATACTTATGGAGAATTCGGTTTGTACGGAAACCTCATGAGTAAATGGGAATCACTTACAAAATATACGAACAAATGAAATAAATTTAAAAAAAATTACATATTTAAAATGAATTAAAATGCCATTTAATTAAATATTTTGAACAAAAATTATTATTTAAAACTTCTTTTAATGTTTTAACGGGGCTAAAAATAAACTTACCTTATTGGACAGATTTTTTAATGTATAAATGAGTGATAACATTTTATTTTTCTAATTTTTATAACTCCTACACTGGTAAAAGCAAGCCTTATGCCTGCTTTTACCAGGCATTAGAATTTCAAGGGCTTTCGCTGGGCAGCAGTTAGGTAAATAGCCCAACTCTCCGCCCTTGAATGCCCTTTTCTTTTGGATTCATACGGTTTGTCAAGAGATTGCAAGTTCCGTGTCTCAGCGCATGCGCAGTGCATGGAAGATTAGGCACAGAGTTTTGCAGTCAGTGCTATACTATTCTTTACTACCTTCTAAAAATGATTACTTTGCTCTCTTTCCAATCTTTTAAAGTATCAATGAATTAGAGAAGAATGATTGAAATAAGACTTTGCGCATCTCTGTAAAATTGTTGTTTTCATGCCCCTCTCCACTAAAGTACTTTGTTTGCTTGAGTTTGCTATCTCTCTGTGCAGATGGAAGATTGTAGAGGTTGACCCAGGTAGCTCGGAAATAGCAGGTGAAATATATACTACTTTTATTAATTGAAAAACTCCTTTATAAAAATGACACGTAACTCTAATCGTATTACATTTTACATTTGGTGTGGGTGTCTTACTGTCACTCTGAAAAAGGCTAAAATATGTCATTTATTTTATAGCTGGGATCAACAACTATCCACCATTAGCTCTAAAGAGAGAATGTGGAGGAATAAGGTCTCAGAACACAAAAGAAACAGAAGCAACTCCTGATGTTTTGTATGTTTTGTAGATATCTTTTACCAAATTTTGAACACAAATTGTAGTTTGCTTTTATTGATTAATGTATTACTTCTTCATTACAGGGTGGATATTACGGAAGAACAGGGAGATGACACAAATAATTATGGTAGGTACAGACAAAAATTTGTCTTTTGTAAGTTTTTTAAATCATATGTGAAAATGATAAGGTGATGATTTTCTTGACTTTGTCCATGGGAAATCCTCATTAACCAGGTTCTAAGATCAGGAAAAAGGGGTGGAGACCCATTTTGCTCTGTCTGTGCTCCCTTTTTGTTGCCTGGGATTTCTGACACTTCTTTTGGAGGGTGGAGCTGCACCTGCATCTGCAACAGATGCATGGCCATCATAGAGAGGTAAATGGAGCAGATGGGAGCATTCCTGGTCTCCCACCTCACTTTCTTTCACATTGATCTGCTGTGCAAGCCCAGTCAGAGAGGTGCCCAAAGAACCCAGGCTTTAGGGACAGTGCAGGGAACCCTACTGATCAGAAGGTTGGCAGGAGTTATGGGCAGCCCACAAATGTACTCAGGCAAGTGTTTCTCTTCATTTCCCGCCCCCCCCCCCGCGTCCATCTCCCTCCCCCGTCCCTCTCCCCAGAAAATCTTCAGATCTCAGGACATTCTGTAGCTAAATGTAAATTTCTTCCCACTTTTGCTAGCCTTGGGGCGTGCCAGAGAGTTAGGCAATGTGGAGACATTCGTTTCTGTTATGTATGTAAACTTGTATATACCTTGTACAGCCACCAGAGGGCTCATCCCCTGGAGTCCCAAGGGATCCCACAAGCCCTTGGGAGCACAGGTACTTAAGGAGGCCTCACAGGCTGGAGAGGCACTCTGGAGCCCTGCAATAAAAGACTAAGGTCACACTTTACTTTGCGCTCACAGTATCCGGTCAGACTGATTATTCATATAGAACAACTGGCGATGAGATACAGATGACGAACCCAACGATGCAGAGAACAGTGGGCATCCTGGTGAAATTCTTGGAGGGAGATGATTGGGAAACCTTCATGGAGCAACTCGACCAATACTTGGTGACCAATGATCTGGAAGGAGAAGAGAAACGAATGCTGCCAAACGAAGGGCGATTCTCCTCACTGTCTGTGGGGCACCAACGTATGGCCTCATGAAAAATCTGCTTACTCCAGCGAAACCCACAGAGAAATCATATGATAATTTGTACACACTGCTCCGAGACCATCTGAACCCGAAGGAAAGCGTTCTGATGGCGAGGTTCTGGTTCTACACCTACAAAAGATCTGAAGGCCAGCAAGTGGCAAGTTATGTCGCCGAGCTAAGAGCCTTGCAGGACATTGCGAATTTGAAAGACATTTGGAGCACATGCTCGGAGACTGTTTTGTACTTGGCATTGGCCATGAAGTGATACTTCGCAAACTTTTGACAGTAGAGACCCCAATCTTGAGTAAAGCCATAGCGATAGCCCAGGCATTCATTGCCACCAGTGACAATACTAAGCAAATCTCTCAGCACACGAGTGCTGCTACAAGTACTGTGAACAAAGTGATGTTGTTTTCAAATTGCAACGTACAGAGCAGGCGCAATATGCCTGCAGCTGCAATATGCCTGCAGCTGCACGTCTGCAGATGTCTCAGAGTCCACCATCAAGGATGATGAATGCAAGGCCATTAACACCTTGTTGGCCGTGCGGGGCAGTCATCATTTCCATTCATGCTGCTTCAAAGGGTTCGTTTGCAAGGGCTGTGGAACAATGGGACACCTCCAATGTATGTGCACGCGAGCTGCAAACATTGTTAATCCTGCAAACCACTATGTTGCAGAGGAGGACAGATTCACGGAGGATCATGACGAACCAAAGCCTCAGACCGAGGAGACAGAGGTATATGGGGTGCACACATTTACCACAAAGTGTCCCCCAATAATGCTGAAGGTTGAGTTAAGGACTCCCGATGTCAAAGGAGCTGGACACAGGCGCGAGCCAGTCCATTATGAGCAAAAAGACTTTGGAAAATTGTGGTGCAGCATGGCCTTAAGGCCAGTCTTGACTCCCATTCACACAAAAGGATCAGATTCCCATAATCAGCAGTGCTACCACTCTGGGTGGTACCGGGCAATGGTCCCATGCTGCTCGGCAGGAGCTGGCTGGGAAAGATACGCTGGAACTGGGACGACGTCCGAACGCGCTCGTCCGCTAACGACACTTCGTGTGCCCAGGTCTTAAACAAGTTCCCTTCGCTGTTCGAACCATGCATCGAAAAGTTCGAAGGAGCAAAAGGGCAGTTCCACCTAATTCCAGGGGCACGATCCATCCATCATAAGGCAAGAGCAGTACATAGAAACATAGAAACATAGAAAATAGGTGCAGGAGTAGGCCATTCTGCCCTTCAAGCCTGCACCGCCATTCAATAAGATCATGGCTGATCATTGCTTCAGTACCCCTTTCCTGCTTTCTCTCCATACCCCTTTATCCCCTTAACCGTAAGGGCCATATCTAACTCCCTCTTGAATATATCCAATGAACTGGCATCAACAACTCTCTGTGGCAGGGACTTCCACAGGTCAACAACTCTCTGAGTGAAGAAGTTTCTCCTCATCTCAGTCCTAAATGGCCTACCCCTTATCCTAAGACTAATTCCCTGGTTCTGGACTTTCCCAACATCGAGAATATTCTTCCTGCATCTAACCTATCCAGTCCCGTCAGAATCTTATATGTTTCGATGAGATCCCCTCTCATCCTTCTAAACGCCAGTGAATAAAGACCCAATTGATCCAGTCTCTCCTCATATGACAGCCCAGCCATCCCTGGAATCAGTCTGGTGAACCTTCACTGCACTCCCTCAATAGCAAGAATGTCCTTCCTCTGACTAGGAGACCAAAACTGAACACAATATTCCAGGTGAGGCCTCACTAAGGCCCTGTACAACTGCAGCAAGACCTCCCTGCTCCTATATTCAAATCACCTAGCTATGAAGGCCAACATACCATTTGCCTTCTTTACCGCCTGCTGTACCTGCGTGCCCACTTTCAGTGACTGATGAACCATGACACCCAGGTCTCGTTGCACCTCCCCTTTTTCTAGTCTGCCGCCATTCAGATAATATTCTGCCTTCGTGTTTTTACCCCCAAAATGGATAACCTCACATTTATCTACATTATACTGCATCTGCCATGTATTTGCCCACTCACCTAATCTGTCCAAGTCACCCTGCAGCCTCTTAGCTTTCTCCTCACAGCTCACAACGCCACCCAGTTTAGTGTCATACGCAAACTCGGAGATATTACACTCTATTCCTTCATCCAAATTGTTAATGTATATTGTAAAGAGCTGGGGTCCCAGCATTGAGCCCTGCGACACCCCACTAGTAACTGCCTGCCATTCTGAAAAGGACGCATTTATCCCGACTCTCTGCTTCCTGTCTGCAAACCAGTTCTCTATCCATGTCAGTACATTAACCCCAATACCATGCACTTTGATTTTGTACACACCAATCTCTTTTGCGGGACCTCGTCAAAAGCCTTTTGAAAGTCCAACTACACCACATTCACTGGTTCTCCCTTGTCTACTCTACTAGTTACATCCTCAAAAAATTGCAGAAGATTCGTCAAGCATATGATTTCCCTTTCATCAATCCATGCTGACTCGGTCCGATCCTGTCACTGCTTTCCAAATGGGCTGCTATTTCATCCTTAATGATTGATTCCAACATTTTCCCCACTACTGATGTCAGGCTAACCGATCTATAATTACCCGCTTTCTCGCTCCCTCCTTTTTTAAAAAGTGGCATTACATTAGCTACCCTCCAATCCATAGGAACTGATCCAGAGTCGATAGATAGTTGCAAAATGATCACCAATGCATCCACTATTTCTAGGGCCACACCCTTAAGTACTCTGGGATGCAGACTATCAGGACCCGGGGATTTATTGGCCTTTAATCCCATCAATTTCCCTAGCACAATTTTCTGCTAATAAGGATTCCCTTCAGTTCCTCATTATCACTAGACCCACTGTCCCCTAATACATTCGGAAGGTTATTTGTATCTTCCTTTGTGAAGACAGAACCGAAGTATTGGTTCAATTGGTCTGCCATTTCTTTGTTCCCCATTACAAATTCACCTGAATCCGACTGAAAGGGACCTACGTTTGTCTTTACTAATCTTTTTCTTTTCACATATTTATAGAAGCTTTTGCAGTCAGTTTTTATGTTCCCTGCAAGCTTCCTCTCGTACTCTATTTTCCCCTTCTTAATTAAACCCTTAGTCCTCCTCTGTTGAATTCTAAATTTATATCAGTCCTCAGGTTTGTTGCTTTTTATAGCCAATTTATATGCCTCTTCCTTGATTTTAACACTATAGAAACATAGAAACATAGAAAATAGGTGCAGGAGTAGGCCATTCGGCCCTTCTAGCCTGCACCGCCATTCAATGAGTTCATGGCTGAACATGCAACTTCAGTACCCCATTCCTGCTTTCTTGCCATACCCCTTGATCCCCTTAGTAGTAAGGACTACATCTAACTCCTTTTTGAATATATTTAGTGAATTGGCCTCAACAACTTTTTGTGGTAGAGAATTCCACAGGTTCACCACTCTCTGGGTGAAGACGTTTCTCCTCATCTCAGTTCTAAATGGCTTACCCCTTATCCTTAGACTGTGACCCCTGGTTCTGGACTTCCCCAACATTGGGGACATTCTTCCTGCATCTAACCTGTCTAAACCCGTCAGAATTTTAAACGTTTCTATGAGGTCACCTCTCATTCTTCTGAAATCCAGTGAATACAAGCCCAGTTGATCCAGTCTTTCTTGATAAGTCAGTCCCGCCATCCCGGGAATCAGTCTGGTGAACCTTAGCTGCACTCCCTCAATAGCAAGAATGTCCTTCCTCAAGTTAGGAGACCAAGACTGTACACAATACTCCAGGTGTGGCCTCACCAAGGCCCTGTACAACTGTAGCAACACTTCCCTGCCCCTGGACTCAAATCCCCTCGCTATGAAGGCCAACATGCCATTTGCTTTCTTAACCGCCTGCTGTACCTGCATGCCAAACTTCAATGACTGATGTACCATGACACCCATGTCTTGTTGCACCTCCCCTTTTCCTAATCTGTCACCATTCAGATAATAGTCTGTCTCTCTGTTTTTACCACCAAAGTGGATATCCTCACATTTATCCACATTATACTTCATCTGCCATGCATTTGCCCACTCACCTAACCTATCCAAGTCACTCTGCAGCCTTATAGCATCATCCTCGCAGCTCACACTGCCACCCAACTTAGTGTCATCCGCAAATTTGGAGATACTACATTTAATCCCCTCGTCTAAATCATTAATTTACAGTGTAAACAGCTGGGGCCCCAGCACAGAACCTTGCGGTACCCCACTAGTCACTGCCTGCCATTCTGAAAAGTACCCATTTACTCCTACTCTTTGCTTCCTGTCTGACAACCATTCCTCAATCCATGTCAGCACACTACCCCCAATCCCATGTGCTTTAACTTTGCACATTAATCTCTTGTGTGGAACCTTGTCGAAAGCCTTCTGAAAGTCCAAATATACCACATCAACTGGTTCTCCATTGTCCACTCTACTGGAAGCATCCTCAAAAAATTCCAGAAGATTTGTCAAGCATGATTTCCCTTTCACAAATCCATGCTGACTTGGACCTATCATGTCACCTCTTTCCAAATGCGCTGCTATGACATCCTTAATAATTGATTCCATCATTTTACCCATTACTGAGGTCATGCTGACCGGTCTATAATTCCCTGTTTTTTCTCTCCCTACTTTTTTTAAAAAGTGGGGTTAAATTGGCTACCCTCCACTCGATAGGAACTGATCCAGAGTCAATGGAATGTTGGAAAATGACTGTCAATGCATCCGCTATTTCCAAGGCCACCTCCGTAAGTACTCTGGGATGCAGTCCATCAGGCCCTGGGGATTTATCGGCCTTCAATCCCATCAATTTCCCCAACACAATTTCCCGACTAATAAGGATTTCCCTCAGTTCCTCCTCCTTACTAGACCCTCTGACCCCTTTTATATGCGGAAGGTTGTTTGTGTCTTCCTTAGTGAATACCGAACCAAAGTACTTCACAGATGCAATCAACACAGAATCAGAGCTTTGACCTGAACTTTATCTTTTTGCGCACTATTCTCGCTGTAAAAACCATTGAAAATGTTAAGCCTTGTTAAATGAGGCATAACCGAGTTTTTAAATGTCATACTGAGTCATAATTATCACCGAATAACCTCTCTGGTCCTGAAAAATTAATTTTACAAATGTCAAGTGTCATTCCCTCAGATTAACATTTAAAAATTCCATGGGCTGTAAACTCAGTTCCGGACAATTTGCGACGTTATTCATGGTGAGACGGCAAGTATAGCGCCTTATAAAAGTTTGCACCTTCGACTGGAAAATTTGTTGCCATCGCAGCGAGACTGATAGGGGGCACTAAATCAGACGTTTCACACTTGTGCTCAGCCGCTCTAAGCGAAAACCTCAGCGCAAAAATTCAAGGTTTTATGCGCATGCGCAATTGCATCTGTGCACTTTGAGCAGAGCAGGAGAATGGAGGAGCAGGAAGGTCACCAGAGAGCACGCCGCTTCTCAGCCATGGCAAGTGAAGCATTGATAGAGGCTGGAGAGGGGACACCTGGAGGAAGGACACTCGTTCCAAGAGTTTTTCGGAGGCTTTTAAGGAATGAAGCACAAGACGTCTCAGCAAGAGACTAGATGTGGCAAGCTGTGACACAATGTCGCAAGAAGTTTAACAACCTCACAAAGATCATCAAGGTGAGTACCCTTTACATGAATGCACCAATGCCATGAGTTCAAAATCACTGTCTCACACAATATAAAGTCTTTGCCGAACATGCCCCTTCTCTGTGCTCTAGCCCAAGGTGTGGGTTGGTGAAGCCACATGAAAAGTGCAGGCTCAGTTCACCAGCCATGCCCTGCGCATGCAAGCGTCATGCACCCTCTTGTTCCCTAATTAGTCTCACCCCTCCTCGCACTACCATTTGACTCTTCATATGCATTTGCCAAACGTCACCCCGAACCGCAATCTTAGGTGGTTCTCACCTCATCCCACCCTTCCCACATGCTCAGTGCGCAGACATGCAGATTGTAATGGATATCTTTACACTTCCAGACAATAGCAGATACTCTACAATGGAAGGTATTGTGTTCCTAACACAGATGAGGCTGCACACACAGAGGTTAAAGTAACAGTGACCTCAGTCTTTAATAAGACACTCCAGCGTGAGGAACAGGCCTTGGGGCCGGCTTATATACAGTGCTCCCAAGGGATGCTGGGATCCCTTGGGACTTCAGGGGATGAGCTCCCTGGTGGCGGAACATGGGAGTGCATGCTTTTTGATACACAACATCACTCCCCCCGAAAGTCAAAGTGAAAACTACTTACAAGGTGAGGCAGTCGGGAGCCTTTCTTTTCCTGGTGAATCGCCTCGGTACAAATGTCTGTTCTGGTGTGTTGGCTGTGCCCTCGCTGGGCTGGCGTGTTGTTGGCCCTGCAGGGCTGCTAGGTGAGCCTGGCCTTGCTGGGCTGTTGGGCGTGATGGGTTCGATTTCCTGGTCCGGGGTGGTGTCGTTGATCCTTTGGGTGTGTGTTGTGGGCTCGAAAAAGGTGGTGTCTAGTTTGGGTTGTTCAGGGCAGTCTGTGAACTGCAGCCTCGTTTGGTCCAGGTGCTTTTTGCAAATTTGTCCATTGTCTTGTTTGACTACAAACAACCTATTCTCTTCTTTAGCTATCACCGTGCCTGCGATCCACTTGGGACCATGTCCATAGTTTAGTACATACACAGGGTCATTCAGATCAATTTCCCGTGACACAATGGCGCGACCATCGTTTACATTTTGTTGCTGCCGCCTGCTCTCTACCTGATCATGCAGGTTGGGTTGAACCAGCGAGAGTCTGGTTTTAAGTATCCTTTTCATGCTTAGCTCAGCCGGGGGCCCCCCTGTGAGTGAGTGGGGTCTCGTACGGTAGCTGAGCAGTACTCGGGACAGGCGGCTTTGGAGTGAGCCTTCTGTGACTCGTTTAAGGCTCTGTTTGATGGTTTGTACTGCCCGCTCTGCCTGCTCATTGGCGGCTGGTTTAAACGGGGCCAAGGTGAAATGTTTGATCCCATTGTGGGTCATGAATTCTTTAAATTCGGCACTGGTGAAACATGGTCTGTTGTCACTGACCAGTATGTCGGGCAGGCTGTGGGTGGAAAACATGACCCTCAGGCTTTCAATGGTGGCAGTGGCGGTGCTTCCCGACATTATTTTACATTCAATCCATTTTGAAAAAGCATCCACCACCACCAGGAACATTTTACCGAGAAACGGGCCCGCATAGTCGACATGGATCCTCAACTATGGTCTGGAGGGCCAGGACCACAAACTTAGTGGTGCCTCTCTGGGCGCGTTGCTCAACTGAGCACATATGCTGCATTGCCGTACACAGGACTCGAAGTCAGAGTCGATATCAGGCCACCACACGTGGGATCTGGTTATTGCTTTCATCATTACTATACCCAGATGTGTGCTGTGGACATCCGAGATGAACGTCTCCCTTCCCTTTTTTGGTAGCACTACGCAGTTATCCTACAGCAGGCAGTCTGCCTGAATGGACAGCTCGTCCTTTCGCCGCTGGAACGGCTTGATTGGCTCTTGCATTTCAACGGGGATGCTGGCCCAGCTCCCATGCAGTACACAGTTTTTTACTAGGGACAGCAGAGGATCTTGGCTAGTCCAAGTCTTAATCTGGCGGGCTGTGACAGGTGATTTATCATTTTCAAATGCCTCCATGACCATCAACAAGTCTGCGGGCTGCGCCACCGTCAACAAGTTTGCAGGCTGCTCTATTTCCACCCCCGTGGTGGGCAATGGTAGCCGACTGAGAGCATCCGCACAGTTCTCGGTGCCTACCCTGTGACGGATGGTATAGTTATACGCTGATAGCGCGAGTGCCCACCTTTGTATGCGGGCTGAGGCATTTATTCCCTTGCTTTCAGCGAACAGAGATGTGAGGGGCTTGTGATCGGTTTCCAGCTCAAATTTGAGGCCAAACAGGTACTGATGCAGTTTCTTTACCCCGAACACACACACTAATGCCTCTTTCTCAATCATGCTGTCGGCCCACTCGGCCTTAGACAAGCTCCTGGAAGCATAGGTGACAGGTTGCAACTTCCCTGCAACGTTAGCTTGTTGTAATACACACCGACTCCATACGACGTCGTTTTACATGCTACCACAAGTCGTTTACATGGGTTATACAATACAAGCAGCTTGTTGGAGCATAAAATGTTTCTGGCTTTCTCAAAAGCAATTACTTGGTTTTTTCCCCATTCCCAGTTCTTACCTTTGCGCAATAACACGTGGAGGGGCTCTAAAAGGGTGCTTAACCCCGGTAGGAAGTTACCAAAATAGTTGATGAGTCCCAGGAACGATGGCAGCACCGTGACGTTCTGTGGCCTGGGCACGTTCCTGATAGCCTCTGTCTTGGCATCTGTGGGCCGAATGCCATCCGCCGCGATCTTTCTCCCCAAAAACTCCACTTCTGTTGCCATGAAGATGCATTTTGACCTCTTCAGCCACAGCCCTACGCAATCCAGTCGCTGGAGGACCTCCTCCAGGTTTTGTCGGTGCTCGGCGGTGTCCCGACCCGTGACCAATATTTCGTCCTGAAAGACCACTATGTGTGGTACCGACTTGAAAAGGCTCTCCATGTTTCTCTGGAAGATCGCTGCAGCCGACCAAATTCCAAACGGTCATCTGTTGTAGATGAACAGTCCCTTGTGCGTGTTCATGCAGGTGAGGCCCTTCGAAGACTCCTCCAGCTCCTGCATCATGTAGGCCGAGGTCAGGTCAAGCTTGGTGAACGTCTTGCCTCCTGCCAGCGTCGCAAATAGGTTGTCTGCCTTAGGTAGCGGGTATTGGTCCTATAGCGAGAAACGATTAATAGTTACTTTATAATCGCTGCAAATCCTGATCGTGCTGTCACTTTTGAGTACTGGAACAATCGGGCTGGCCCACTCACTGAATTCCACTGGGGAGATGATGCCCTCGTGTTGCAGCCAGTCCAGCTCGATGGTTACTCCCCTGTCAGGTCAGTTACGCATGATCTTATCCAAAAGGCCGAGAAGCGATGCCTTGTTGCACCACAGTCTCTCAAACATCTTTTTACTCATGATGGATTGGCTAGCGCGAGTGTCTAGTTCCATGGCTACTGGTAAGCCATTCAATTTTACGTTTAGCATTATAGGTGGACATTTCGTCGAAAATGTGTGCACCCCGTGTACTTCAGCATCTGCCTCCTCTCTGAGACTCAAAATTGCTTTGATCCACCATGGACCAATCTTCCTCTGCCACGTGGTGGTTAGCAGGTTTTGCAGAGTTTGCAGCTTGTTTGCTCGTTGGAGGTGCTCCATTGTTCCACAGCTCTTGCAAACATACCCTTTGAAGCGGCATGAATAGGCTGAATGGAAGCCTCCACAACGCCAACAAGGTGTGAATTGCCTTGCATTCATCCTTTGTTGGGGACTCTGAGTCATTTGGGTCACCTGAGGCCTGCTGGCAGTTGCAGACTCGTGGGTTCTGCCCTGTACATTTCTGCTCGCAAACATAGTTCCAGTTAATTTATGAACATTGCTAGCACTTGTGTGCTGAGAGATTTGTTTGGTGTTATCACTGGTGGACATAAACGCCTGTGCTATTGCAATGGCCTTACTTAGGGTCGGTGTCTCTACAGTCAAAAGTTTTCGTAGGATGATCTCGTGGCCAATGCCCAGTACAAAAAAGTCTCTGAGCATTTGCTCCAGGTAGCCATCAAACTCACATTGTCCTGCAAGTCGCCTTAGCTCGGCGATGTAGCTCGCCACTTCCTGACCTTCAGATCGCTGGCATGTGTAGAACCAATACCTCGCCATCAGCACGCTCTCCCTCGGGTTAAGATGCTTCCGAACGAGTGTACACAGCTCCTCATACGACTTATCCGTGGGTTTCACCGGAGCCAGAAGATTCTTCATGAGGCTGTAGGTCGGTGCCCCGCAGACTGTGAGGAGGACCACTCTCCTTTTTGCAGCGCTTCCTTCTCCGTCCAGCTCATTGGCTACAAAGTACTAGCCGTTCGACATCGGCATCCCAGTCCTCACCCTCCGAGAACTTCTCCAGGATGCCCACAGTTTGCTGCATCTTTGCGTTGGATTCGTATTCTCATCACCAGTTATTGTGTTCCTAACACAGATGAGGCTGCACACAGAAAGGTTAAAGTGACAGTGACCTCAGTCTTTAATAAGACACTCCAGAGTGAGGAACAGGCCTTAGAAGCCGGCTTATATACAGTGCTCCCAAGGGATGTTGGGATCGCTTGGGACTTCAAGGGATGAGCTTCCTGATGGCGGAACATGGGTGTGCATGCTTTACAGATACACAACAGAAGGCACATGTGCTACATGATGAGCTGCAGACTCACTCACACCTTCTTCTTTTTCTTATTGTAATCGCCGGGAGCAGCAGCACACCGGAGGTGCGGAGCTGACTTTAGGACCTCACTGAGGTCGAGCAGCGAGTGTCGGCCCTCGTGGGCGCCCCAGTTGGTGTGGTGGTGGGCGGCGAGGAAGAGCCCCCTATGGATAGTGATGGTATGTGATTGGCCTTGGCGACTTATGTGAGTTCCCTGACCCATGATATCAAGTGGCCTACCCCCTTTACATATATATGTCCAATGCCATCTTCCTATTATCACCTTGCTCCCTCCTCTGCTGCTAACCTCATGTCTTTGCTTTGTGTTGACACTTGATCAGTCAGAAGCGTGCCATCCTGCCCCTGAACCATCAACATCAGGCGATGGGGGAGATGACAATGGAGGGGACAACATTGTGAAAACTGAATGGGACATTCCATTAGTCCCACCGAGTGGGGTCACCACATGTGGAGGAGCCTGAATTCGCGGGGTTTGAAGAGCCTGAGGCTCCGGGCCCCAGTGGCCTACAGCAACACCGAGTGGGAGGGGAAGCTCGGAGGCCAGCTCCCCGAAGTATGAGTCAGCCCAGGAGTCCCGCTGAAACACAGTCAGTGGTGGACCTGGATTTGGTGGCTATGGCCAGGGAGACAAGGCAAATGCACCGCGACCTCATGAGTGCATTGGAGAAGGTCCCACAGAGCATAGATGCACTTGCTGTGACTGTGGCTGAGGCCACCTCAAGCATTGCCCCTGACTTGCAAGAGTCCAATGAGCCCTTTCTTGCCCACTTACAGAGGGAGATGGGCCCAACGAATGACAGCGGAGTTGCAGAGGGGATGGAGCGTGCCATGGTTGAAGTGGCAGCAGCTATCACATCACTGGCCGAAGCCACGCAAGGAGTTGTGATGTGATGCTGTCAGTGATTGCTGGCATGAACTCACAGACTGCTGCGTTTCATGCTCAGTGTGCTGTAAGTCTGTCGCAGAGTGATGCCATGCACACATTGACTGTTGCCATCCTCTCTGTGTTCCCACAGTCCAATGGGGAACTGACGATGCCGAAGCAGACCAGCAATCTGTGCTCCCACAAATTTCTCTGGATGCTGAGGCTTTGTCCCAGGGGAGCGGCAGTGGGCTGCTGGAAATGGAAGGTGCTGTCCTTCCTCAAGATGACAGCATTCCGGCTCCCATCACTGATACTCCGCCTTGGCACCTGCCGTGGTCTACGCCCGAGCCATCCCAGACCGGTGCAGTCCTCAACCGGGCCTTCCAGGCTCAGAGCTGGTCCAGATTGTCCTGCTAGACCGTCTGTACTGTTTTCCCCACACAGATAGCAGCCCTCAAGCAGCCTTGCTGTAGACACTGAGGCCACATTGAGGAGGAGCGCTAGGCGTGAAAGTGGGGTAAAGGTGAAGGGTGGGATATGTCAGTCAAAGTCTGAGAGAGGATTTTGCACACCATGGACAAATGTACTCATCATGTAATTAATGGCTGTAAATTGAACACGTACTTTGGTTCTGTCTTCACAAAGGAAGACACAAATAGCCTTCCGGATGTACAAGGGGACCAAGGGTCTAGTGAGAAGGAGGAACTGAAGGATATCCTTATTAGGCGGGAAATTGACAGGATTGAAGGCCGATAAATCCCCAGGGTCTGATAGTCTATATCCCAGAGTACTTAAGGAAGTGGCCCTAGAAATAGTGGATGCATTGGTGATAATTTTCCAACAGTCTATCAACTCTGGATCAGTTCCTATGGACTGTAGGGTTGCTAATGTAACACCACTTTTTAAAAAAGGAGGGAGAGAGAAAATGGGTAATTATAGACCGGTTAGCCTGACATCGGTGGTGGGGAAAATGTTGGAATCAATCATTAAGGGTGAAATAGCAGTGCATTTGGAGAGCGGTGATAGGATTGGTCCAAGTCAGAATGGATTTATGAAAGGAAAATCATGCTTGACAAATTTTCTGGAATTTTTTGAGGATGTAGTTAATAGAGTGGACAAGGGAGAACCAGTGGATGTGGTGTATTTGAACTTTCAAAAGGCTTTTGACAAGGTCGCACACAGGAGATTGGTGTGCAAAATCAAAGCACATGGTTTTGGGAGTAATGTACTAACGTGGATAGAGAACTGGTTGGCAGACAGGAAGCATAGAGTCGGGATTAACGGGTCCTTTTCAGAATGGCAGGCAGTGACTAGTGGAGTGCTGCAGGGCTCAGTGCTGGGACCCCAGCTCTTTACAATATATATTAATGATTTAGATGATGGAATTGAGTGTAATATCTCCAAGTTTGCAGATGACATTAAACTTGGTGGCGGTGTGAGCTGTGAGGAGGACACTAAGAGGCTGCAGGGTGACTTGGACAGGTTCGGCGAGTGGGCAAATACATGGCAGATGCAGTATAATGTGGATAAATGTGAGGTTATCCACGTTGGGGGCAAAAACATGAAGGTAAAATATTATCTGAATGGCGGCAGATTAGGAAAAGGGGATGTGCAGGGAGACCTGGGTGTCATGGTTCATCAGTCATTGAAAGTTGGCATGCAGGTACAGCAGGTGGTGAAGAAGGCAAATGGTATGTTGGCCATAGCAAGGGGATTTGAGTATAGGAGCAGGGAAGTCTTGCTGCAGTTATACAGGGCCTTGGTGAGGCCCCACCTGGAATATTGTGTTCAGTTTTGGTCTCCTAATCTGAGGAAGGATGTTCTTGCTATTGAGGGAGTGCAGCGGAGGTTCACTAGACTGATTCCAGGGATGGCTGGACTGACATAAGAGGAGAGACTGGATCAACTGGGCCTTTATATACTGGAGTTTAGAAGGCTGAGCGGGGATCTCATAGAAACATATACGATTCTGACGGGACAGAACAGGCTAGATGTGGGAAGAATGTTCCCGATGTTCGGTAAGTCCAGAACCAGGGGACACAGTCTTAGGATAAGGGGAAGGCCGCTTAGGACTGAGATGAGGAGAAACTTCTCACTCAGAGAGTTGTTACCCTGTGGAATTCCCTGCCACAGAGAGTTGTTGATGCCAGTTCACTGGATATATTCAAGAGGGAGTTAGATATGGCATTTACGGCTAAAGGGATCAAGGGGTATGGAGAGAAAGCAGGAAAGGGGTACTGAAGGAATGATCAGCCATGATCTTATTGAATGGTGGTGCAGGCCCGAAGGGCCGAATGGCCTACTCCTGCACCTATTTTCTATGTTTCTATATTCATATGTTGATACATTGTTTAACTTCATTGTGCTTGATGGTTTCTCAATGGGATATTTTATTACTTGCTGGGGAGGACTTTGGTTGTGGACTTGAGGTGACCACGTTGGTGTCGTCAATAAAATGTTACTTTGACCATTTTGCATTGGCATCTTGAGTATGATTGTAGACTTTAACAGAGATGTGCCATTATGTCAGTATTAGTTACATCTCTCAGCTCCCTCCATTCAAGAGACCCATAAATTATAAGCTGCTGATGTGCGGCTCTTGCACTGGCAGCATTGCCACGCTGCCTCCACCGTGGATGTTGCTCATCCTGGTGAGGCTGGTCATTCGGGGCCTCGCCAGGTTCCTCATCCTCGTTCTCTTCCTCCCAATGTGAGGCTACAGGTCTGTCTGTGGGAGATGGCATCTCTCTCTCAGCACTTCCTCTTGGAAGCATATCCTTCGCACACCACTCCTCAGAGGTGGAGGTATGAGCGTTGCTTCCTGTAACCTCGTGGGGGTAAGGCCTCCTGTCCAAAAGTCTGCAGCCTCTCCTCATTTGTGACCTTGGATGGCCAACAGCCCATGAATCTTCACGCTGCCTAACCAGAGCATGGAGCAGGTGATGCTGGCGAACTAGTAATACATCCATTAAATTATTTCACTCAACCTGTAAGGGCCCTGTCATAGCAGATCATTCTTTAGATTTAAAATCAGGGGTTAACGCAGTGACCTGAGCGAAAACATTGCGATCAATGCGCCCTCCGCTTTAGAATCCTCCTCCCTCACTTTCAATATGCTGCAGATAGCGCCAACAGAATGTGGAATCGTTTGTGATTAGGGGCCGACGCTAAATGAGGCGTAGCCACCGAATGTTTCGACCGGGACGTTGCATGATGACTAACGTCATGATCTGAATGAAATTACAGAGCGAGGCGGTAGCATTTTGTGCTGCCGCACAACCGTCACCAAATTTCCCGGTGGGGCGCCTGGGCGGTAAGCAATTCGAGCCTCATTACTGCCCTCCAAGATTTTAAAGTAATAAAAATTAATTGATATTTCAGCTTCTACCTTAATCTCATGCCTATGTCCCAATCTTCTGACCATAATTTTACAATCCTCTCTGGTTACAGGCATGATGCTGGAGGACTGCTAAAATTGTACCATTGTTCAAGAGGGGAGAATGGAATAAACCACGTAAATACAAGACAGTCATCCTAACTTCGGTGGTGGAAAAATTCTGAGCAACCGTATTAATGGCCATTTAGAATGGCACGGGTTAATCAATGAAAGTCAGCATGGATTTGTTAAGGGAAGGTTGTTTCTGACTAACTTGATTGAATTTTTTGATTGAGGAGATAACAAGGAGGGTCGATGATGGTATTGCATTTGATGTAGTCTACATGGATTTTAGCGAGGTTTTTGACAAGGTCCCACATGGCTGACTGGTCAGAAATGTAAAAGTCCATGGGATCCAAGGGAAAATGGCAAGTTGGATCCAAAATTGGCTCAGTGGCAGGAAAAAAAGGGTAATGGTCGACGGGTGTTTTTGTGACTGGAAAGCTGTTACCAGTGGGCTTCTGCAGGGCTCAGTACTAAGTCGCTTGTTTTTTGTGGTTTATGATTTAGACATCAATGTAAAGGGCATGATTAAGAAGTTTGCAGATAATGCAAAAATTGGCCGTCTGGTTGATAATGAGAAAGAAAGCTGTAGATTGCAGGAAGATATCGATGGACTGGCTAGCTGGGCAGAAATGTGGCAAATGGAATTCAATCTGGAGAAGTATGAGGTGATGCATTTGGGGAGGTCTAACAAGGCAAGGGAATACACAATAGATGATAGGATACTGAGAAGTGTAAAAGAACAGAGGGATCTTAGAGTGCATGTCTACACTCTGAAGGTGGCATGACACGTAGATAACATGGTTAAGAAGGTATACGGGATGCATTCCTTTACTAGCCGAAGCATAGAATGTAAGAGCAGGGAGGATATATTAGAACCATATAAAACACTAATTAAGCCACAGCTGGAGTACTGCATACAGTTCTGGTCACCATACTATAGGAAATATGTGATTGCACTAGAGAGGGTACAGAAGAGATTTATGACGCTGTTCCCAGGACTGGAGAATTTTAGCTGTGAGGAAAGATTGGCTAGTTTGGGTTTATTTTCTTTGGAACAGAGGGGGCTGAGGGGAAATTTAATTGACGTGAATAAAATTATGAGGATCCTAGGTAGAGTACATAGAAAGGACCAACATCCTTAGCAGAGAGGTCAATAAGCAGGGGGAATACATTTAAACTAATTGGTGGAGCATTAGAGGGGAGTTGTGGAGAACTGTTTTCACCCAGAAGATGGTGGGGGTCTGGAACTCTCTGCCTGAAAGCATGGTAGAGGCAGAAACACTCATCACATTTAAAAAGTACTTGGATATGTACTTGAAGTGTTGTAATCTACAAGGTTACAGACCAAGAGCTAGAAAGTGGGATTAGGCTGGATTAATCTTTTTCAGTCAGCACAGAAATGATGTGCCAAATGGCCTCTTTTATGATTATATAATTCTTTATTTTGCTTTCTGTAAAATGAATAAAAAGGTAACTATAAATCGTGCTTTTTACTTCCTGGTTTGCTGACTGAGAATTCTTCAATTTGATTGGCTTATCTGCCTACCTGATGACCTCATTGTTACTGGATGCCACAGATCCCCTATAGATGGCACCAGATTTGAAGTCACATCGGAATAGATAAAATCGACACTCGAGAGCCCACTAGGCCGTGCTGAGCGGCTGTTTACAAGGTCAACAGTGAGTGCTGACTCTTCGCCGATGACTGCAAAATCCGAGCCAATAGAAAGTATTTGATTTTGACTGTACAGACCCCAACCTTAAGTAAAACCATAGCGATAGCGCAGGCATTCATTGCCACCAGTGACAATACTAAGCAAATCTCTCAGCACACAAGTACTGCTACAAGTATTGTGAACAAAGTGATGTTTTCAAATCGTAACGTACAGGGCAAGCCCCACATGCCTGCAGCTGCACGTCCGCAGATGTCTCAGAGTCCACCATCAAGGGTGATGAATGCAAAGCCATTAACCTTGTTGATACTGCGGGGGTGATCATCGTTTCCATTCATGCCGCTTCTAAGGGTAAGTTTGCAAGGGCTGTGGAACAATGGGATACCTCCAACATATGTGCAGGCGAGCTGTAAACCATGTTAATCCTGCAAACCAACATGTTGCAGAGGAGGACAGATCCACGGTGGATCACGACGATCCAGAGCCTCATACCGAGGAGGCAGACATATATAGGGTGCACACATTTGCCACAAAGTGTCCCCCGATAATGCTGAAGGTTGAATTAAATGGACTCCCGGTGTCCATGGAGCTGGACACGGGCACGAGCCAGTCCATTATGAGCAAAAAGACTTTCGCTAAATTGTGGTGCAGCAAGGCCTGAAGGCCAGTCTTGACTCCCATTCGCATGAAACTGAGAACTTACACAAAGGAACTGATTCCCGTAATCAGCAGTGCTGCTGTAAAGGTCTCCTACAATGGAGCGGTGCACAAGCTACCACTCAGGGTGGTACCGGGCGATGGTCCCACGCTGCTGGCAGGAACTGGCTGGGAAAGACACGCTGGAACTGGGACGATGTCCGAGTGTTCTCGTCCGCTGACGACACTTCATGTGCCCAGGTCTTAAACAAGTTCTCTTCGCTGTTCGAACCAGATATTGGGAAGTTCCAAGGAGCAAAAGTGCAGATCCACCTAATTCCAGGGGCACGACCCATCCATCACAAGGCAAGAGCAGTACCGTACATGATGCATGGCAGATGAAGTATAATGTGGATAAATGTGAGGTTATCCACTTTGGTGGTAAAAACAGAGAGACAGACTATTATCTGAATGGTGACAGATTAGGAAAAGGGGAGGTGCAAAGAGACCTGGGTGTCATGGTACATCAGTCATTGAAGGTTGGCATGCAGGTGCAGCAGGCGGTTAAGAAAGCAAATGGCATGTTGGCCTTCATAGCAAGGGGATTTGAGTACAGGGGCAGGGAGGTGTTGCTACAGTTGTACAGGGCATTGGTGAGGCCACACCTGGAGTATTGTGTACAGTTTTGGTCTCCTAACCTGAGGAAGGACATTCTTGCTATTGAGGGAGTGCAGCGAAGGTTCACCAGACTGATTCCCGGGACGGCGGGACTGACCTATCAAGAAAGACTGGATCAACTGGGCTTGTATTCACTGGAGTTCAGAAGAATGAGAGGGGACCTCATAGAAACATTTAAAATTCTGACGGGGTTAGACAGGTTAGATGCAGGAAGAATGTTCCCAATGTTGGGGAAGTCCAGAACCAGAGGTCACAGTCTAAGGATAAGGGGTAAGCCATTTAGGACCGAGATGCGGAGGAACGTCTTCACCCAGAGAGTGGTGAACCTGTGGAATTCTCTACCACAGAAAGTTGTTGAGGCCAATTCACTAAATATATTCAAAAAGGAGTTAGATGAGGTCCTTACTACTAGGGGGATCAAGGGGTATGGCGAGAAAGCAGGAATGGGGTACTGAAGTTGAATGTTCAGCCATGAACTCATTGAATGGCGGTGCAGGCTAGAAGGGCCGAATGGCCTACTCCTGCACCTATTTTCTATGTTTCTATGTTTCTATGAGAGAAAGGGTAGAGATTGAGCTAGACTGGCTGCAACGAGAGGGCATCATTTTGCTAATCGAATTCAACGAGTGGGCCAGTCCAATTGTTCCAGTCCTCAAGGGAGATGGCATCGTCAGAATCTGTGGTGATTACAAAGTAACTATCAATCGTTTCTCCCTGCAGGATCAATACCCACTACCAAAGGTTGATGACCTTTTTGCTACGCTGGCGAGAGGAAAGACGTTCACCAAGCTGAACTTGAGCTCGGCCTACATGACGCAGAAGCTGGAGGAATCATCTGAGGGCCTCACTTGCATCAACACGCGCACAAAGGTCTCTTCATCTACAACAGATGCCCGTTTAGAATTCGATCAGCCACAGCGATATTCCAGAGAAACATGGAAAGCTTACTGAAGTTGGTCCTGCGCACGGTGGTCTTCCAGGATGACATCTTGGTCACACGTCGGGACACAGTTGAGCATCTGCAGAACCTGGAGGATGTTCTGCGTCAACTCAACTGTGTGGGGTGAAAACGCTCAAAGTCTGTTTTCCTGGCGCCTGAAGTGTTGCTCCTGGGGAGAAGGATCACGGCTGACGGCATCAGGCCACTGATTCGAAGACGGAGGCAATCAAGAACGCACCGAGGCAACAGAATGTGACGGAGCTGCGGTCGTTTCTAGGACTCCTGAACTACTTTGGTAACTTCTTCCCGGGTCTCAGCACACTGTTAGAACCACTGCATGTCTTACTGCGTAAAGGAGACAAATGGGAATGGGGCAAAAGCCAAGAAAATGCCTTTGTAAAAGCTAGAAAATTGCTATGCTCAAACAAATTGCTTGAATTGTATAATCCATGTAAGCGTTTGGTACTAGCATGTGATGCGTCGCCATACAGTATCGGGTGTGTTTTGCAATGAGCTAATGAATCTGGGAAATTGCTACCAGTTGCTTATGCATCCAGAAGCCTGTCTGAGGCTGAGAGGGCCAACAGCATGATTGAAAAAGAAGCACTAGTGTGTGTTTATGAGGTAAAGAAAATGCATCAATATCTGTTTGGGCTCAAATTTGAATTGGAAACTGATCATAAGCCACTAATATCCCTTTTTTTTGAAAGTGTGGGGATAAATACGAATGCATCGGCCCACATCCAGAGATGGGCGTTCAAGTTTTCCGCATACAACTATGCCATCCGCCACAGGCCAGGCACAGAAAACTGCACCGATGCTCTCAGTAGGCTGCCATTGCCCACCATGGGGGTGGAAATGGCACAGCCCGCAGATTTAGTTATGGTTATGGAAGCATTCGAAAGTGAGCAATCACCCATCACAGCCCGACAGATTAGAACCTGGATGAGCCAGGACCCCTTACTATCCCTAGTAAAAAATTGTGTGCTTCACGGGAGCTGGTCTAGTGTGCCAGTGGAAATGCAGGAAGATATAAAACCGTACCTGCGGCGCAAAGATGAAATGTCTATACAGGCAGACTGCCTTCTGTGGGGCAATCGAGTAGTGGTCCCCAAGAAGGGTTGGGACACTTTCATCAGTGAACTTCACAGTGCTCACCCAGGCATCATAATGATGAAAGTGATAGCCAGATCATACGTGTGGTGGCCCGGTATCGATGCGGACTTAGAGTCCTGCATGCACAAATGTAACACATGCTCGCAGTTAATCAATGCGCCCAGGGAGGCGCCACTAAGTTTATGGTCGTGGCCCTCCAAACCATGGTCTGGGGTCCATGTCGACTATGCAGGCCCCTTTTGGGTAAAATGTTCCTTGTTGTTGTAGATGCGTACTCCAAATGGATTGAATGTGAGATAATATCGGCTAGCACATCCGCTGGCACCACTGAAAGCCTGCGGGCCATGTTTGCCAAGCACGGACTGCCTGATGTCCTTGTGAATGACAACGGGCCATGTTTCACCAGTGCCGAGTTCAAAGAGTTCATGACCCGTAATGGGATCAAACATGTTACATCTGTCCCGTTTAAGCCAGCGTCCAACGGTCAGGCAGAACGAGCAGTTCAAACAATCAAGCAGGGCTTGAAGAGGGTAACTGAGGGTTCACAGCAAACTCGTCTATCCCGAGTCCTGCTTAGCTACCGCATGAGACCCCACTCGCTCACTGGGATTCCACCTGCTGAAATGCTCATGAAAAGGGCATTTAAGACAAGGCTCTCATTAGTTCACCCTGATCTACATGAACAAGTAGAGAGTAGACGGCTTCAACAAAGTACATATCATGATAACGCAAATGTGTCACGCGAAATTGAAATCCATGATCCTGTATTTGTGTTGAACTATGGACAAGGTCCCAAGTGGCTTCCCGGCACTATTGTGGCCAAAGAGGGGAGCAGGGTGTTTCGGGTCAAACTTTCAAATGGACTCATTCACCGGAAACACTTGGACCAAATCAAACTCAGATTCACGGACTATCCTGAGCAACCCACTTTGGACCCTACCTTCTTTGACCCCCCAACATACACACCAGTGGCAACCGACAGCGCGGTTGGCCACAAAGCAGAACCCATCACCCGCAGCAGCCCAGCAAGACTCACCATACCAGGCAGCCCAGCAAGGCCAGCTGCACAGCAGCCCAGCGAGGGCCCAACAAACAACTCATCAAAACCAGCATTTGCACCGAGACGATCAAACAGGGAAAGAAATGCCCCAGATCGACTCACCTTGTAAATAGTTACACTATTGACTTTTAGTGGGGTGGGGGGGGAGGGGGGAGTGTTATATATGTAAACCTTTATATATCTTGTGTAGCCACCAGAGGGCTCATCCCCTGGAGTCCCAAGGGATCCCACAATCCCTTGGGAGCACCTGTACTTAAGGAGGCCTCACAGGCTGGAGAGGCACTCTGGAGACCTGCAATAAAAGACTAAGGTCACACTTTACTTTGAGCTCACAGTATCCAGTCAGACTCTTTATTCAGACAGGTAGATGCTCGGAAGGGGCAGAGAGCATGGTACCAAAGCTGGGCCAGCAGTGGTCTGCAGTATTTGTGAGGTAGGAGATGCACTCCTGCTTTTTCCAGTTCCACAAGGAATCAATGTTTTTAATTGTTCTGGCTGTTTCCTGATTGTAACGCCAGTATAAATGAAAAGAGAGTTTGCATCGCAAACTTTGCCCATATGTACATTAAAATTGCAATCGGCATTCTAATTACGTGATTAGGACCCTGATTTACATGGGAAAGCGGCTTACTGTTTGTTTCAGGCAGGCACTTCGTCTCCTCAGTGGTAGGCCTTTGTCAAAGATACAGGGGGACGATTATTGTGGTTAATAGGGTCGTAAGGCTACTGAACCATTTTCAGGCCCCAAGTGAAAATCAGCCCCAAAAGAGATTATTTATCCAACTGTACTGTGTCTAATTTGAAAGTGTTTGATGCTGACACTTGGGGGAATTTTAACCTGGGAGAGTGTGTGGATTTGCATACAGGTGGGGGGTTAAAATTTCAGCTGTCAGGAAGCTGGCTCCAATCCCCCAAATTCTGCATTTGAATGGAGTGCGTTAGGCTGCCAGCGTGCAACCCACTTGGGAGAGGAGGGTTGCCAATCAACATATGTAAATCACTCAATTAGAGCGATATTGACCTACATTTTTGTGCTTAACATTAGATTAAGCCTACTGGTCATAGACCTGCAGCACCACAGGAGAGAGGGGAGCAGCAGAGAGGAGAGCAGCAGAGAGAAGCGCACTTCACCTGGCATACATGGTGTACAGACAGAAGATAAGCTTCCTCGACACATCTGAAAAGCAGTGTGTCAGGAAGCTCAGGGTGTTGCATCAGGTCGTGACAGGCATTTGCACCCAGCTGGAACAAGTCCTGCTGCCAGTTGGACCTGGTGGCAATGGTTTACCAGCAGCTGTCAAAGTCAATGCTTTCATCCTGCCGCAGTCCAACCTTCCTGACGTCTTCGCACCTGGAAGCAAAGTTACCAGCCGGCTGCTAGGAGACAAGACATACCCACTTAAAACGTGGCTGATGACACCTCTCAGAAACTCGAGGAATAAAGCTCAAGAGCGCTATAATCACCACATCATCACCACATGTGTCATCGAACAAGCCATCGACATGCTGAAGATGCACTACAAGTGCCTAGGCAGATTTGGAGGCACCCTTCAGTATGCACCAGCCAGGGTCTTCAGAATGGTCGTGGTGTGCTGCACTCTGCACTACATTACACAGCAGCGAGGATTGAACCGGCAGGAGGCCCAAAGCACAGAGCGCATGATCATATTGAATGGTGGTGCAGGCTCGAAGGGCCGAATGGCCTACTCCTGCACCTATTTTCTATATTTCTATGTTTCTTCAGAGGAGTCCGAGGAGGAGGAACACTAGGAGGAGAAAGGTGACAAGGGCAATGCACCATCAGCTGCATACATTGCTGCCCAGGATGCCCAGGTTGATATGATTATTACAAGGTTCACTTAGGTTCCACCAGTGCATCCATCTACCAACCACATGCAAAAGCGACTTTTCACCCCTCTGCCCTTCCCAATGCCATTAACACAAAGCAGTCCTGCAAACAACCAAGCATCCCTTTCACATTCTCCCATTGGTCATCGTCAATTCATGTCTTCCCATTCATCAAATAATTGAAAAGGACACATGCCAGCCAGCAACCAAGAATGGGCAAGACGGGAAAGTGGTGCAAAAAATTATATTTATGTGCTTCAAGTAAAGAACAGAAACTTAACAATATAGCAATGTCAAAGACATCCATGTGCATATCCACGTGCAGCTAAAACTCTTTAGTCGTCCTTTTCTTAGTCCTTCAACATGGTGCAACCCCTGTGGTTTAAGCAGAGGTACAGACAGGCTGCTCAGATTCCTGATCTGACTGATGAGCTGCTCTTCTGGGTTTTGGAGCCTGTGAGGGCCCCGCCAAAGACTGCTCCACCTGCATCTGTGCAGGGGCAGACTTTGGCCATCGGGACATGAGGCAGCATGTTGGGTACTGACTGTGGAGGGGACAATGGGTGAGAAATGGGAACGCTTTGAGTGGAGTCCCCATTTCCATGTCCCTTTTCACCATCATCCCTCTCATGGCCCAGCCACACTTCACTGCTACCATTGTGCTGGATAACACTTTGTTGCAGATCAGTGGGGTGCTACAGGGCCAAGGCTAGGGTATCGGTCATCCTATTTAAGGTAGTATCCGGAGTCAGCAAGCTCTTGTTCAAAGCCTGCATTGACTCGTTTGATTGTTGTATTTGATGCTCCATGCAGTTGGCCACTTTCTCCATGGAAGAAGACAGAAACCCACTCATGATTGAGGCAGACTCCTCCAGTCTCTCTGCAATCGCAGGCAGTTTGCTTGGAATGTCTGTCAGTACTTTGCACATTCTTTGCTGTTATCCAATGATTATCTTCTTCATCGATAGCCCCTGAGATACAGCATCCATGTCCAGCTCAGCAGAGCTTGGAGAGGCCTGTGCCCTCTGACCTGTATACTCCACAGCTGTCCCTGACTCCATCATCTGCTCTTGCTCACTTGTGAAGTGTGAGTCACCAGATGAAAACCTAACTCTCTTAACTAGTGCGAGTAGCTGAGCTGATGCATGGTCTGCATAAGACCTGTGACAGTGCACCCTCAGAGATATTGAGCTCCTCTGAGGAATCATTGTTGTCAACCTTGTAAGGGGGTGGTCTCTATGAGGGGGTCAGGTTCCCTTCTGACCAACTTGAGCGGTTCAAATTGCTCCCTCTCCCTTGGGTTCTGTACTCTGGATTTATTTGGAGGGGGGGCGGGTGACAAAAGTGCAAAGGATACTGGTTTGATGCAAAAGAAACTTTGGTTTTATTACAGTCAAGGTAATACAAGCTTATTACTCTAGTAAAAAAATACAAGGCCAAACTTACAATCATTCTAATAAAGGACGATACAAGGAAAGTACAAGGTTAAACTCATAACCACTCTAATAAAGGACTGTACAAGGAAAGGTACAAGGTCAAACTTATAATTACTCTAATAAAGTACCATACACTACACATTCAAAAGGGGTTGCTGTAAAATTATACCTCCCACCTCCCAATACCTAATCCTAGCCAGGACAGGCAGGGACTATGCTTACCAATCCTTTTGACAATTAACGATAGATCGCGGTTTTTCCGTTGCTACCACATTGACTGTGGTCGGTCGCTGCCGCGATGGTGATGTTCTTCCTTCCTTCAGGACTTCAGGACTTCGAAGCTGAAGAAGTTAGTTTACAACTGTCGTGTTGGTTTCTCTCCTTGTCTTGATGACACAGCATAGTGTGATACTAGTCTGTTGGTCAAAGTGTCATCTGAGGTAGTAGCAGCCTTGCAGCTACCTAGAAACCACCTAACCTCTGTTGAAAACAGGGGCCAGTTATTCGATTTCAGTGGTTCTAATCTTAGCGCCAAATCAGTTCAAAATCCTTTGTATAATTTTGGCGGGCTTGGTTCTTCTTTGTAATATTTTGGTGGGCTCGTTAAAAGTTGATATGTTTTGGGTGAGTTGATGTTCGAAAACTGTTTCTTGTTGGAAATATTAGTTTGGTAATTGCAATGTCATTTTGTGCTTAGTCTTTCGCATACAGGCTGGATTGGGCCTCTTTGTGATGTATATGCTGAAATGGTTGTCCAGACCCATGTTGATGGGTAGCTACCTCTGGGTGATTTTGTGATGTTAATGTCTTTTGTGGGGGAAGGATTTTCGAATACTCATCCCTCCAGACAGGTTAACTTAGTCCTCATACCCAGGTAGCTTCACTTAATTAGACTGTCTCCTGCTAGTTCCGTAGGTCCGCCCACAGCCTTGAGTTTGTCTTTTAAAATCCGAAATTCTATTAAAGTTAGTAGTTTCTTCCATAAGCACTTTAGAGTTCCAAACTTTTCGGTAGATAGTCCCAAATTAAATTTCCTTTCGATTGAGCCCAAAAAGAGGGGAGGTTTCTTGTAAATTTTGCATTCCTTCATTCCCCCCTGTTGACACTCCACAGTCTTGAGTGTCAATCAAGGTAAGCAAAATTCCTGCTCCCGAGAGTCAACCTTCCCTACATTTATACTAGCTAAACATTACCCTGCATCCCCCGTTGAAATGCAATGCAATTTACAGGCGAATACAGTCGTTACAATTCAGTTATAGCATAGAGGGGGTATGATGTCCCTCTTTTACTCAATTTTCACAGTAAAATAATGGTATACGGTCAAACACAACTTTAAGTAAAGTAAAACAAAGCACATCGTCAAAATACATTCTCAAATAACATTAAAGGTCCATAGTCAAACACATTTTAAGTTCAGTACATAGTCAAAACATTTCAAGTAACACTCTCACAATACTCGAGATTTTGTGGTTTACAACTGGTAAAATCAAACACAAATTAAACATGGCAGTATGGTGTCACCCCTCCCTGCGCAATTCCCAAGTTCGGCCAAGGAGCGTACAGCACCCTTTGGTGCCTGACCTGACGTCCTTTGCGTTTCACTCGGCAAGTGAGATACCATAAGTAAAGTATAATCGCGAGTTGACAAATAACTAAAGTATGGGAAGCGATTCTGATTTAGACTGGGACTTCTATATTTCTGAAAAGGTCCCACCAAGGCAGAATGGTGATCTCGAGAATCTTTTTTCCTATCTCAATGGTTTTTTGTTCTAGAGTGTAGAACTGTTTTTGTGAGATAATTACAGATTTTAGCAGAGCGGTAAGATGTTCGGGTAGAGGGGGAATTGCATAACCAAAATGTACAACATAATCCTGCAGGTTTGTAATGTTTTCCTTCACAGTGAGGTGGACAGTGGAGGGTTCAGGAATGGGGACAATCCATTCCTGGGCCACTTGAAATGATGCCTCAGGTTTGAAGCAAAAACTGCTGTCACTTACTGGACACCAGAAGTGTCCATGTTGGTAGTGGGGCGCACTGGTGGTGACACAATATGTCCCACCCTCTATGTATGTTACCTGTGGAGGGATGTTGTCTTGTGCCATTACCTCCATGGTGCAGTTAATAGACTGTGCGCCAGCAGCTTTAAACCCACACTGTGACCTTGAATGGGCACTCAAGTACTTGGGACACAGTATTACGTGTGCACCCCCGCTCCAGCACCCGGAGAGGTCAGTACCCGTTACAGCGTGTTCCCACTTTATGACATAGGATGGAACTGCTGCGAAATGAATGTGTGCACCTCCCTGAATAACTGCAATGTTTTCCACCCGGTATACCGGTGCGGGTTGGGCTGTCCCACCCATGACCGGCATCCTTAATACTATTCCCATAATGGTGTAGTTAGATTGCCCACAATCTACTGGGACAGGGTAGGCTTCAGAGGCTAGGCAGAACTGGCAAGGGCTTAGTGAATTGCTATATGGGTGGAGGGCTGCGAGGTGCTTGTTCCTGATCCAAGAGGGGACTACACCTTGTTTTAAATCCTCTAGGTTGTTGCGGCCTTCGCCCAACAACCATGCCCCATACAGTACGCACACCTTGTTCTGTGCAGCCTGGTCAGAAGCGTTTCTATCCTCCTGTATGACTGCATTCACTGTCTGTGCATGTTTTTCCAGCTTGGCCACTATTTCTTTTGAATGGACAGTCATAGCCTGGTCCTCGTGTAGTTCTGAACCTACTATGGTGTTCTCCTGTTTTAGGATTTTCCTCAATTGTGTCTTTAAACTGTTTATCTGTGTTTGCAGTTCTATGACATCTAGGCTATCTGTTACAGAGGATGCTGTATTGTAGGTAGGTAGGTCGTTTATGGTGTCCCTAGCATTTAAGGTGTATAGGTCTGCTTTTACATTTCCAAAGTCTAACTCATAAAATTTCTTAAAATGTCTCTAAGTAGGGCCTGGTATAGCAGCTCTGTTTCCTTTGGGCACCATGCAGGTAGGTGTACCTCGGTAAGGTTTAATATTACTGAAGCTACTGCATAATGTACTCCCTGATATAACACCTTTTCGGTTGGTACCAATATTAATCCGTTCCCAGGTCTCTTGGTGGTGGTAGGACACTTTTCTATTACTGTGCGGATTGGCGGGGTTGTGGGCAGGGGTTTCTTAATGTGTGCTCTTAGTTCGGTGGTGTTAATTAGGAGTGGGGAGTGTGGGACCGCACACCTGTGTAGGCTAGAATCCCACCCCATCCCTTCCCCTTCATCTTGCCATTGCCTGGCGAAGGCGATCGATATGCCTGCGGGACCAATATTCTCTGATCCCCACATGCAAACATAAATTCCTTGTTCGGATTCCTACCATTTGTCTCAACACACTTTTACTCCTCCCCGTGTCCCCGTGATGGTCATTACCGAGTCGTTCCCAGTCCGATTCCAGATCCCATGCATCTTTGCTGAGTTTTCTGAGCCACCACCATCTTCCCAGGGGAATGTTCCCTTTGCAAGTCAAACACACACGCTTTCCCTCTGTGACACTGACTCGGGCAGCGATGATCCGCATCCGGGGGCGTGGAAGTGAGGCCTCCCCGTAGGTAAAACCTTCCTGGTTGGAGTAGCGGGTAGAATTAGATCCCAGCCACCCTGGCCATCTTCCCTCGTGGGCGTAAACGGCGAGTTCTTCCACGTCTCGGGGGCCACCCCCGGCTGTTACAACCGGTGCTCCTCCTCCTGAACACCCGTAGATGAGGGATTCTTCCACGTCTCCTTGGTCGCTGCTGCTCATCCCTATCAGGGCGAGCAGGAACAGGATCCTTCTCATGCTGTCCTCTTTCCTGTAGGGGCACATGAAACAGATTGTCTCGCCCTGAGAAAGCTCTCTGACTTGACAAAGGTGACCGAGTTCCAAGTTGAGTTCATAGTCTTTAATTGACTGGCTGTCTTATTCAGTTCCTTGTGGACTGATTGCTTTTAACTTTATCTCACAGTCGTTTTGCTTGTTATCTTACCGGTGCTTCCTTAATAGCTATACCGGTAGATTCTTCTTACTCCTGGGTATTACCAGGCCTGTGCCTCTTTTAACAGCTGCACAGGTAGATTCTTTTCCTTACCCCAGTTAACTAATACATTTCTACTTATCATTAAACAGATAATCTTACACTATTATAAATTACTACTAAACATTCTTAAATCCATATTACTATATATGTACATCTGCCACTTGTCTCCGGGTGGCCAGGTTAATTCCTGCCTTCTCTTTTTCTTCTTCTCCCGCTGGGTGTCCAGCGAGGTAAATGATAGGTCGGTCTGCACTGCCTAACCCTGAGTACCCTGACCGGACGTGGGTTCGAGTCCCACACTATCGGGGTAATATCCCCTTCGGTGCAGCACACCGCTCCTTTGGGGGGTGGCTGCCTGGTTCCTTTCTTCCCCTGGGGATTGTTCTGCCTGGTCGAGGGCTATGGGCTGGGCACTCCCACTTGATGGCTGGTCCACTGCTATATTTTCTGGGGGTCCCTTGCTTCCCGAGGCTACCGGCTGGGTGTCCCTGCTCGCGGGCTGGTCTCTGATCTTAGATGCCCTTTGGCCACTGGTCCCTTTCCCGGGGCTGAACCATTCCAATTGGATCGCTGGTGACCACGGTGTCTTTGGCCGTGGTGTGCGGGAAGTCCTTCTTAAGGCTCCGGCTGCTGGGGGTGAGTCCGAGTCCCAAATGATTGGGGGGACAGCTCCTCCAGTAACACAATCCACCGCTCCTCTTGGTGCAGTTTGTGCGTCTGCCACATCCCCTGTGGGAATTCCACAGTCGGGGGCTGTTGGCTGGGGGTCCCTGTCTTTAGCATGGTTTACAATTTTAGGCTGTCCCTTACCTTTAGCTGCTGCCCCTGGGTTGAAAAGTTTGCACTGATTTATGTGGAACCACTTTGTTCGGCGGGGCAATTTTATGGCATAGACCATGGGGCTTGCCTTGTCGACAATGTGGTACGGTCCCATGTACAGTGCCTCAAAGACCCCTACTCTAGCATAGTTCCTTACCATGACCTGGTCCCCTATCTCCCACTCATGGTGCTTGCGGGGTTCTGGCAGCAGTCGGTTGCTCCGATGCTGTTTTCCCATGTTATTAACAACCTACCAGTGAATTTATTTAAGGTCTTCAAACAGATTCCTGACAAAGCTATCCCGGTTCGCTTCCTTAAGCTGACCTTCCGTGAGAACCGGGGCTAACACATGGGTGGGGGTTCGCATGGCTCTGCCGGTCATGAGCTCGTACGGAGAGTACCTCGTGCTCTTTGGCTGGCTGGCCCAGATCCCCATGAGGACAAGTGGTAGGATCTCTATCCAACCTTTGGGTGAGTCCCCTGTCAATTTGCACAGCCTTTCTTTGATGGTATGATTTAAACGCTCCACGGGCCCGGATGACTGCGGGTTGTGGGCGACATGCCATTTTCCTTTGATGCCGAGTACCTTAAGGGTCTCCTGCATCACCTGCCCGGTGAAGTGACTCCCTTGGTCGGACTCCACGTATTGTGGTAGTCCCCATCAAGAGAACACTTCTCTGACCAGGGATCCTAGCTGTTCCCAAGGCAGTGGCTGTTCGGCATGGGAAGGCTTCCACCCATTTGGTGAATACATCCACTAATACTAGGCAGTACTTGTAGCCTCCCTGGGCAGTGGGTAGGGGCCCGATGTAATCGATTTGGATCGACTGCCAGGGTCCCTCTACCCTCCTGATATGTCCCATAGACACCTTTCTTTTCTGGGGTTTGGGGTTGTTGGCCGCGCACACTAGACAGCTAGCACAGAACTCGCGGACATCTTCCCTGAGTCCCGGCCACCACCCTGCCTGTTCCACTCGTTCCAAGTGGTCTCAGGTCTGGGGTGTCCTGCTCCTGGACCCACATGGGCCAGCTGGAGGAATTCTCTCCGGTGTTGTTGCGGTACCACCCATTGTTCTCCCCTGAACAGCATGCCTTCTTTAATGGCAATTGCTGTGGTGCCGTCTACCTTTTTCCCTTTAGCTAGCGTGTTCAGATCAGTTTTTAGGACGGGGTCTTGGGTCTGAACCGTCTTTAGGTCTGGGGGCAAAGCTATCCCTGCCTTCCCTGCCATCCCTATCCTGCCCCTGACTGCTGCGATGGGTCCTGGGTTGTACAGATCCCAACATGTCAGCCTGCTGGTTTCCCTCGCTGCGGGGTTCAGTTGTGGAATGGGACTTCAACTTATGTATGTAGATATTCCCTTCCTCCCCTACGGCTTTCATGATCTTTTCCAGTAGGGGCTTAATTGCCAGTGGTCTCCTGTCTGCGGATGTGTATGGCGGGACCAGATAGCCAGGTACTCCGTATATGAATTGCATGTGCACATACTGTCCGAGCAAATCGTGTATGGGGTAGGGAATTCTTCGGGGTGTGTGACTACATACATCACTGCAGACAGTTCAGTGTGCTGGATGCTCATAGTACTGAGGAGTTTAATCGCCAGGGCTATGCCTGCCTCGGGGTCATAAACTCCACAGCCTGTGAGTCGTTCACCCGCAGATACCATGCTTGAACCGTCCACATAGATCTCTCGGCCTGTGGAGTGTAACCCAGCCCGAAAGTCTATGTTAATTTCCCATAGCCCTTCTATGGAACACTGGTGGGCTGTCCTTGGATAAATCATGTTGGCTGCGAGTCTTGGCTCGCAGAGATCCTTTACCCGTAGGTCCATTTGGGAGAGGAGCAGGGTCCAGCGAGCAATGTGTCCCGTCCTTAATTCTCCCGTCCAGGAGCATTTGGGTGGGTGTATGGTGGGTTAGGAGTGTGATAGGGGACCCCCCTGTGAAAATCAGTGATCTTTTCACAGCCCAGTGAGTGGCTAGGAGGTGCCACTCACAGTTGGAGTATCCCTTCTCTACATCCGTGAGTATCCTGGAGAAGTAGACCACTGGCCTCAGCTGGCCGTGCCACTTTTGGAGCAGTACTTCACTCACGCTGTCCCCACTGGCTGCTACCTCCAGGAAAAACTCTTTACCCCCATCTATGGCCCCTAGAGCTGGCGCAGTCTGCAGGTCTTTCTTGAGTTGGATAAATGCTGCCTCGCAACCTTTGTCCCATTCCCACTCCACTCCCTTGTGTAGGAGTCGGAACAGAGGGGCTGCTGGGGCTGCATAATCCTCAATGACATCTGTGCAGTACCCGGTCAGTCCTAGAAATGATCTTACTCCTGTTACTGTGTTGGGGGCGGATAACTTCTGCACTGCTTCCCTTCTAGCTTTGTCAATGGCTCTTTCCCCAGCGCACACAGCCAGTCCCAGGAATTTTACTTCCTTCAGGCCAATCTGTGCCTCCTTGGGGTTTACTTTAAATCCCTCTTCTTTCAGCAGCTCCAGCAGTTCAGCCAACAATGGGCCATGCTCCTCCCCCTCATCGGTGAACAGGAGCAGGTCATCTACACACTGTACTAACTGCTGGGGTCTGCTGAAACTCTTTAAACAGTTGGCCATACACTGATGGAAAATACTGGGGCTGTTGTGGAAGCCCTGAGGGAGACAGTTCCAAGTATATTGCTGCCTTTAAAGGTAAAAGCAAACTTGTACTGGTCTTCCCTTCTTAAAGGTATGGACCAGAACCCGTTGGAAATATCCAGCACCGTGAAGGTGGTCGCGGAGGCTGGGATACTTCCAATGAGGTTGGCGACAGCAGCAACAGTGGGTGCACAGGCGGGGATGTTACGGTTGAGTACTCGATAGTCCACCATGGCTCTCCAGGAGTTGTCCGGTTTCTTAACCGGCCACAATGGAGAGTTCACATGGGTAGCTATTGGTCTCAATATCCCCTGTTTGACCAGCGAACCCAAGGCTGTTTCCATGTCTGCCTCCGCCTCCCTGGGGAAGTTGTACTGGTTCTGTGGTCGGGTCATGGGGTCCCCATCTATGCTAACTCGACCCCGTTTATTCTATCGCAGTCGTGTTTGTGAGTGGCAAAAGCTGCAAGGTTTTTCCTCACATATTCTTGGTACTCTACAGGGGTGTTACTGACCAGTGATTCAAGGTCGTAACTCTCCTTTGGCTTCATGGTGCACACCGTCCCTTTTCCCTGTTTTCTCGGGATAACCATCACCTCACTCTCCTGTCCCGTGCAGACTGACCCTCAAAGACAGTGGTTGCTTAAATCCACTAGGATCCTGTGGCCTAGGATGAAGTCAGCCCCCAGGGTTCCTCTCCCTTCCTGCTCCCACTTCATCAGGACACGGGTCCACTTAGTGTGGAGTGTACCTAAATGAATGGAGAGCGGAACGGAGAATGAGCCAGTCTGTTCGGTGCCTGTGAAACCCACCAAGCTGTAGGGAACCCCGTTAAATGGAGGTGAGGCAGCGGGGTTAGCTGCATAGACAAGGGTGTTTGAGGCACTGGTATCCAGCAGGTAAGTCCCTTTCACCTTTTCCACTTCCGGCTGTACGGTCAGTCTCCCCCACGCATCATACTTGAGGGTGGACAGGCTGTGTCTGTCCTAGTCACGGTCTTGTTTGGGAGAGGGCAGATGGGATCTCGGTACCGGTGGTGGTGGCTACCTTGCCAGGGCCATCTAACATGGCTCGGAGTGCAGTTAAAAAGGTATCAAACGAGTGGGGAGGGACTGGCTTCTCGGTCTCGGTCTTTTGGGCAGGAGCTGGAGTATTCTCTCCTGCGCTATGCTTCCAAGGATTTTTACAATCCTTTCTCCAGTACCCGAAGCAGGTACATTTTGTATCGGAGGGGTTGTCCCCCTCGTGATGCCATTCCCTCTTATCTCGGATTTCATGAAGCCTTCCCTTTTGTGGGTGCTCTTCTGTCCCTCTGCCGTTTCTGTAAGCTAGGGTCAGTTGCCTAAGCACTGTGGCTTGGGGATCTCTTGGGTCGAACCAGGCCTCAGCCTTGGTTCTTATTCTGGGTAAACTGTTAGCTACTAGGCTTCGGAGCCAGTGTGCTAATTCTTCCGGGCTTAAGTTATCTCTGTCTATGTCCCCACTACAGGCGCTTTTGTACACAGGCCACAGTCGGTTTGCAAAAGCATGTGGGGTTTCTCCTGTGAGCTGCACCATTTTCTCTACTCTAGAGAAGGGACTCCCATCATGTAGCCCATAGCTTCTAAAATGTCCTTTTGGATGTCAGTAACTGTTTTCTGTCCTCTTTTGCTTTCAGTAGCGAGGGACTGGTACAGTTTGCTGTCTAGGGATCGGAGAAGCATCTTTGCCATTTCTGCATCATTGCACGCATTAATATCACGTGCCTGTTCCACTTCCACAAAGTGAATCGAGGAGTCTCCCTTTGGAGTTAGCTTTCCCAGGTTGCTTATCATAGCCCTAAGCTGTTGGGGAATGTGGGCGACCGCAAACTGACTTTCCAGGGGCCCTGGACCCCAGGCAAGGGTGAGCGGGCCAAACTTCTGTGCCGGATGGGGCACATTGGCCCTGGTTCTGGCTCTCCCTGTTCTGACTTGCGGCCTTGCTGCACCACAATTTATCGAAAGTCGTTTTGCTCATTATGGACTGGCTCGCGCCCGTGTCCAGCTCCATTGACACCGGGAGTCCATTTAATTCAACCTTCAGCATTATCGGGGGCCACTTTGTGATGAATGTGTGCACCCCATATACCTCTGCCTCCTCAGTCTGAGGCTCTGGTTCGTCGTGATCCACCTGTCTTCCTCTGCAACATGGTGGTTTGCAGGGTCAGCAGGGTTTTCAGCTCGCCTGCACATATGTTAGAGGTGTCCCATTGTTCCACAGTCCTTGCAAACGTATTCTTTGAAGCGGCATGAATGGAAACGATGATCACTCCCACAACGCCAACAAGGTGTTAATGGCCTTGCATTCACCACCCTTGATGGTGGGCTCTGAGTCACCTGCGGACGTGCAGTTGCAGGCATGTAGGTACTGCCCTGTACATTACGATTCTAAAGAACATTACTTTGTTCACAGTACTTGCAGCAGCACACGTGGCTGAGAGATTTGTTTGGTATTGTCACTGGTGTTGATAAATGCCTGGGAAATTGCCATGGCTTTACTCAAGGTTGGGGTCTCTACAGTCAAAAGTTTGCGAAGTATTACTTCATGACCAATGCCAAGCACAAAGAAGTCCCTGAGTATGTGCTCCATGTGTCCTTCAAATTCGCAATGTCCTGCAAGGTGCCTTAGCTCGGCGATGTAGCTCGCCACTCCCTGGCCTTCAGACCTCTTGTACGTGTAGAACTGATATTTCGCCATCAGAATGCTTTCCTTCGGGTTTAGATGCTCCCGAACCAGTGTGCACAAATCATCGTATGACTTCTCTGTGGATTTCGCTGAAGCGAGCAGATTTTTCATCAGTCCATACGTTGGTGCCCCGCAAACGGTGAGGAGGATCGCCCTTCATTTGACAGCGTTCGCTTCTCCTTCCAACTCGTTGGACACGAAGTATTGGTCGAGTCGCTCCACGAAGGTTTACCAATCATCTCCCTCCGAAAATTTCTCCAGGATGCCCATGGTTCTCTGCATTGTTGCAGTGGGGTTAGTCATCTGTATCTCGTCGCCAGTTGTTAAGTCTTGAATAAAGAGTCAGACCAGATACTGCAAGCTCAAAGTAAGGTGTGACCATAGTCCTTTATTACAGGTCTCAGAGTATCTCTAGAGCCTGTGAGGCCTCCTTATGTACAGGTGCTCCCAAGGGATTGTGGGATCCCTTGGGACTCCAGGGGATGAGCCCTCTGGTGATTAAACATGGTATTTACAGGTTTACATATATAACAATATGGATCAGACAAAGCTGCGGCACACAGACGAACTGGAGCAGTCGGAGGAAGAGACAATCGACGACCAACCAACCTACACCAGTCATCAGAGGACTCAGTGGTCATCAGTGAATTGGGACTTTCAATCATTGCCATGTTCAATGAAAATGGACTTTCAATCCCTGACATGGCCATTGACACTCCCACCAGGTCAGCCACCCAGCCACCAGTCACAACAGACTCTGAACACTCACCCAAGTTGACCTGAGACGGTCAACCCGGGAGCGTAAAACACCACACCGTCTCAATTTGTAAAAGACTGTGTTAATATTTCAAAGGGGAGTTTTGTCATGTATGTACTTTTGGGATCACTAGCCACTAGATGGCGTCACTGTTGGAGGCCATTGGGCTGCATGCACGTGTGTGCAGCCCAAGTATAAAAGGCCAGTCATTTTTATATTAGTCATTTTGGGCCTTAATAATGAAGAGCCAAGGTCATACCTCTTGGAGTTAAACAGTACTCAGTCTAACAGTTATTGAATACACAACAGTAACTTTCATCTCAAGGTAGCTGCTGTTCTAGAGGGACCTATTTCCAGCAGCCTGATGCTCACAGCAGCAAGGGGTGCCAATTCCATGTCTGGTGCTCCCTCATATGAAGGCACTGGAGGGGGCCTTAAGGAAGCGGGCTCACTGCCACTCACCGGATAGACAAAACAAAAACATTCGTGCCACTCCCTGCAACCCGGGCACAGGTTCAGAGGTACTACTGGCCAGTGTCATCACAGATTTAATAGTCCCAATGAGGTCTTGGATGCCCTTTGAAAGTGTTGTGTTCGAAGCATCTATTGAAGCATTAGTAACTGCCATTATAGAAGTTACCAATGGCCTTAGAAGCCCTTCTTGACATCTTGATGCTGCAGCAATTTCCTGGGTTGTCAGGCTCCTGGATTTTCTGTAGGTCTTGTTGCAAATGCACTTATCCATTATCTCAACCATATATGTGAAAACTGTCTCCACTTGAGAACTATACTCCCAAATCATAGCTCTTTTAGAGGTTAAGTCGTGAGATCTGGATCACAAGGCTCCTCTGTGGCGGGAACACTCTCCCTCTCCTCCACTCCCAGGTTCTCATTCTCACTAGTTCTCAGTCACTCACCTGGTGACAACCATTTCTAACTGTCTAACTAATTGCTCACAAGTGGATGTGCCTGTGCTGGCACGATATCAGGAGAGAGTTGGTGACAAAATGTAACTCCACAGCGTGTGACTTTTGTCCCTGACAGGTTCTCCACCCCGAAGTCAGCCTGGTTGACAGTCTTGGCTTCCAGTTCACCAGAGAGGACTCCGGATGAGGTCACAGGACCAAGTAGGTTTAATCCCCGACCCCAGGGGGGGGGGGACGGGACCAATCCCTCATCCTGGGAAGAGGTCTGATCCGAAGTGGTGACGGATTCTTGACCGGTGAGCGGGAAGGTTGATCCCAAGGGGATTCCAATCCCTGACTCTGTGGGGGGGTCCAATCCCACGGGGGGTGGTCTGATCCCCGACCCCGGGGATCCGATCCCTAATGCTGAGGGAGGGGTTACGATCCTGGGGGGTGAGGTTTGTATGGGGGTTCTGATTGTGGGAGAACTTGGGGGCTGGGAGGAAGCAGACCTGCAAGAGGTACAAATTCCCATCTGAAGCTGGTTAGACCTTCAATAACATATTAAAAGGAGGGCATGGATGTTCCCCATTCTCTTTCTTGACCGGTGGACACCCTGGATGCTGTAATATAGAGCTCCCCCTAGTGGATGACTGCTCCACCTGGTGGACTACTGTGGTAATGCAATTCCTGATGTATATAATAAAAAGGATCATGTGACAAGTTCACATGAAAAGTTCCTGTAGTGCCATCTTGTGTGTATGTGTGTGTTTGGATGTCATTAAGAAAATATCACATTGGCGATGAAGTTGGATAATCGGATTCCCTAGCTGAAATTTTTGTTGATGCATCATCCAGCCAACAACAGAGAGACTTCAACAGGTTCTTTGTTTTGCAGCACAGCTAAAAATCCAAGGTAAATTTCAAGCACACTGCTGACATTGCCAGAGTTCAGATGGCTGCACCTGTGGGCATAATAGGGTGCTTGGGTGAGTTCCATCGCAACCGAGAGACTAGAAATTTTTTTCACCGTAAATAGTATCGTTGAAGTCCCCGATGATGAAAACCATAACCAGGTGATTTAAGAAAGAAAACAAGTTATGTTCCTGTATAAGCAAGCCCTGAGGTGTATGAAACCCTGAAAAATGTGCTGGTTCTCGTCAAGCTAAAGGATATGCCACCGACGGAGATTCTAACCACGTTAGAATAGCACTAGTCATGAGCCCCTGGAAATTGCTGAAAGTTATCGTTTTGGAATACGGGATCAATTCATTGACGAAAGTATCAGTGAGTACATTGTAGCATTAAAAAAGCTATCTATTCCCTGTCATTTCGGAAACTTTCAGGACCGAGCATTGCGTGACCGCTTTGTTTGCGCGATGCAAAAGCAAGCAATCAGAAGAAAGTTGTTGACAACTCCTTCCTTTGACTTTTGATTTAGTTTGTCAGACAGCTATGTCAATGGATATGGCCGATCAATACTCCCGAGAATTTCGCACCATTTCCAGTCATCGAACAACCAAGGTGAATTGCCTGCAGGTTAAAAGTAAAAGGCAGTTGGGCCCCAAAGCCTCAGCAACTGGCCAAGGTAACAGCACATTGAAGTTGTGCTATCAGTGCCTGGGACAACACATTGCTCAAAGCTGTCCATATGTGAACGCAGAGTATTTCTTCTGCAAGAAAACAGGGCATCTTGCAAAGGCATACTGACTGAAGAGTAAACCGATGTTCAATGCTAGAGGTAGAAATCGTCAGACACTACATAGCATTGAAGGGAAGCAACAGGACTAGGAGGTTCTGGAGATACAAGTCATCAGGAGCACAAGAGTATCTAACAATGATTCATGATGTATCGTCATCCAAGTAGACGTTGCAGGAACCAGGGTACCCATGGAAATTGACACTGATGCATCTGTGAGCGCAGTATCGGAATCGCTATATCTCGACAAGTTTAGTGATTTTCCACTGGACAAGTCGAAGATAGAGCTGCGAGGCTACTCAGCAGAACAATACCGGTGAAATACAAGGATCAGTTTCAGAGCTAGCGTCTCATAGTAATGGCAGGAAACAAGCCTGCCTTGATAGGTAGAAATTGGTTGGGATCACTGAAGCTGGATTGGAATGAGATTTTTCGTGTTAAAACGAGATTTGCATCGACGGATGATGTCATCAAGCAGTATCCAAAGGTGTTCCACGAAATGGGCAGTCCGATCCAAGGTTTCAAGGTGATTGTCAGGGTACAGAAGGACGCAAGACCATCATCATCATCATAGGCAGTCCCTCGAAATCGAGGAAGACTTGCTTCCACTCTAAAAGTGAGTTCTTAGGTGACTGAATAGTCCAATACGGGAATTACAATCTCTGTCACAGGTGGGACAGACACTCGGTGAAGGAAATGGTGGGTGGGGAGTCTGGTTTGCCATATGCTCCTTCCGCTGCCTGCACTTGCTTTCTGCATGCTCTCGGCGACGAGACTCGAGGTGCTCAGTGCCCTCCCGGATGCTCTTCCTCCACTTAGGGCGGTCTTTGGCCAGGGACTCCCAGATGTCGGTGGGGATGTTGCATTTTATCAAAGAGGCTTTGAGAGTGTCCTTGAAGCATTTCCTCTGCCCATCTGGGGCTCGCTTGCCATGTAGGAGTTCTGAGTAGAACGCAATGTGGCCCGCCCAATGGAGCTAGTTGAGTATGGTCAGTACTTCAGTGCTGTGGATATAGGCTTGATCGAGGACACTAACGTTGGTGTGTCTGTCCTCCCAGGGGATTTGCAAGATCTTGCGAGACCAGTTTACTGCAAGCCACGTCCCGTATCATACACACTCAAGAAGAAAGTTGAGCAAGAACTCAAAAGACTAGAAACTGAGAACATTATCTCTAAGATAGATCTAATTAATTGGGCTACACCCATTGTTGTTGTACCTAAGTCAGATGTTAAGGTAAGATTGTGTGGTGATTATAAAGTCATCATCATCATAGGCAGTCCTTCGAAGCGAGGATGACTTGCTTCCATGCCAAAAAGGAATGAGTTCACAGGTGTTTCAATGAAGGACCTAATATTCCAGATCCCGAACAACATCTTGGAGGGTGGAAGATGCCTATGCTTGGATTTTTTTTTAACGTGTGGTGGCCGTTGCACACCAGCCACCACACGGGCTTGACAGAGCTAGGTCTTGGTCCAGTGGCAAGGATTACCGAAGACAACTGGAGACCAGCTCTGCTGCACTGACCGAGCGCGCACAGATATAGCAGTGTGGGCTGGCCCATGCTGCCCCTGAGCCCTCGCCTCTTCTGGGCCCCAGACTCACGCCTCTCCTGGGCCCCAGTCACTTCCTCCTACAAACTCTTGCCGCTCCTTCGCCCCTCCTGCCCGCACTGAAATCAGTGACCTGACTTTGCAGCCGTCGCCCTCCTGCAGTGGTATGACGCCGCATGCTGCTCCCTCTGATGGCCCCGGCCTGCTGATGGTCTTGTATGTCGGGACCGTGCCGATTTCTGGACTGGGCCGGGCCGGGCCGCCGCACGCTGCTCCCTCTAATACAGCCTTTCAATCACAGTAAATCCTCTTCAATTCATTAACGTGGCCTTTCGAATTCTAGAAAGTAATCTGCTCAATACATTGCCAAATGTAGATTTATTCACAACACTGATGGGTGGCCAGATTTTCTCAAAGTTACATCTGACAAATGCTTACTTACAACTTGAGCTAGATGAGGAGTCCAAGTCATGCTTGACTATAAATACTCATCTAGGCCTATATCAATTAAATAGGCTACCATTTGGTGTGTCTTCCGCCCCACCATATTCCAAGGGGTGATGAGCCAGATTTTGAAAGGCATTGAAGGGGTAGTATGTTACTTAGATGACATACACACTTCAGCACCAAACAGGAAATCCATAATAATGTATTGAATGAAATGCTCAAATGGCTAGAGAAGCACAGAATATGAGTAACTGCTCATAAGTGTGAGTTATTTGAAAACTCAGTGGAGTACCTAGGGCACAGAGTCGACAAAGATGGTTTACATCCAAACAAGGGAAAGCTGGATGCAATTAGAAATGCATCCATTCCCAAGAATGTAACTGAACTTCGATCATTTTTGGGTCTTTTGAACTACTATGGAAGTTCCTACCAAATGTGGCTACAGTGTTACAACCACTGAATGCGCTGTTGAAAAAACAGGTCCAGTGGAAGTGGTCAGAAGAATGGGACACAACATTCAAAGAGTGTAAAAGCCGGTTGATAGAGAGTACCATGTTAGTTCACTATGATGTATCTAAGGAGATCAAGCTAGCATGGGACACCTCTCCATATGGAGTTGGGGCAGTGATCTCTCATGTACTATATAGTGGGGAGGAGAGACCAATTGCTTTTGCTACACGCACTCTCAGTGCTAGTGAGCGCAATTTTGCGCAGATCGAAAGGGAAGCTTTGTCATTGATTTTTGGGGTCAAAAAGTTGCACACATTCTTGTATGGTTGTAAGTTTACCATCGATGTATGAAATTGGATCAGAAAGTTAAAGTGAAGAACCTTCGCCAAAGCGGTTACCAGGAAGAGTAGTGAAGATATGTGGTCCTTGCACATATTTGGTCAAGATGTTTGATCATGGAAAGATTAGGTTTGTTCACATTGATCATATTTTACCTACAGATGTGGAAGGAGTTGAAAGTTGGAATGATTCAATTATTTCTGATGAGTCACATAGTCTTGTTACAAGTAGAGTACCAGTAGCAAATCGTACATCAAATGTACTAGAGAAAGTCCAAGAGAAAGTCAGAATTTAAGTCTACGTTCGAGTCAGGCTGATAAATCGTCTGAAGTTCTCGAGAGTCAAATGTAGATCAAGGGCTACCCTTTGAGAAAAATTCTCCTCAGGCTCAGCCTAGAATGAGTCTAAGTTTGACACCATGTTTGGAAAGTTCTGATCGAGAGCGAAGGTATCCTCTTCAAAACAGAAAACCAGCGGTTAAGTTTGATTTGTAAATATGGAAAAATAAATCCATATCTTTTGTTGTGGATAACCATGCAAGTTATGTACAATGATTATTTTGTTATGATAACTTTTTCATTAAGGAGGGGGAAGTGTAATATAGAGCTCCCACTAGTGGATTGCTGCGCCACCTAGTGGACAACTGTGGCAATGCAGCTCCTGATGTATATAATAAAAAGGATCATGTGACAAGGCCGCATGACAAATTGCTGTTGAGCCATCTGATGTGTATGTGTGTGTTTGTGATGTCGTAAAGAATACATCATAGATGCCAAGGCCCTGAAATTTCAATCAGAATCAAGACATAAATGGGGTAGATCTCCAGTTGGAGAATCAAAAAATGGGCAGAACTTAGTTCCACTGTATTCTGCTTTTTTGCACCCTCACAAAAAAATTCTGATAGGCAGACATGGGCAAAATTTTTGCCGGAGAGGAATCAATTACTTTGAAGAGGTGACGCAATAGCTTCTTTGGGAAATGAAATATTAAGAGCTTACATTTCTGTTGGGTACTTCCCGACATGCCTTGGAAATGCCATAATTTGGGAGGGGGTCTAAATATCTCCACTCTGCTCTTCTTCCACTGGTGGAACAATCTGAATTTTGGGGATCAAGTCTCCAGCATTGCTTGGAAGCCTAGTTTACTACATTGTAAGGGAGCCCTTCAAACCAGATGCCATTTAGAGGGCACTCAATTTTTACATTTAAGTGTTTATGGCATTCCTCACCAGTTTTGGATAATTCTTTTAGTCTTTATCTTGCTAACACTTAGACCTGAATTTTCCAGGGTGGTTACGGGAGCAATCAGTGGCGGGTCGAGTGAGAAAGTTGTTATCCTTTCCCCCAGGCACATCTGTCTTCGCGGAGCCGACCCGGCCAGTGGCAACGGGGGACCCAACTGAAATCATTATCAGGTCGTTTACAGGCACTTAAAAGTCTTTCTTCATTATGTTTTAAACTTTCCTGCATGGCCATGGGATTCACATCTGTCAACCTGAGGTGGGAGTTCCGTGGTCATTGCTCCAGCTGATTGCTTGACAGCATCAAATGTACAGTAAAAGCTGCCACCTGACAGATGATCACTTTCCTCAGGGAGAAGCTGTTGCTCAGATTCTGCAGGCTGCAAGAGTTTCCAGCAAAGTCTCCATCCAGTGTCACTTCATTGGAAGAACTCTCGCACCATTGACAGAAGGTTTCTGTCATCTGTACTTTACCTGCCATCTATTCCATCAACATGGGTGCTATTTATACTGTCCACCTTGGTCCTCAGAATTGGACCACGATGAGCCCAAACACCAGCAGCACCAGACACACCATTAGCACCAACAACACCACCAACCTCTGCCGAATAACCTAGAGGGCATCAGCACCCGAGCAAATTTCTGCTCAGGAGGTTTGGGATGGTATTATTGCCAGATTTAGTTAACTTTATGCTGTACACTCATATGGCTGCCACATGATGCACCAGGTTGGTACCACCCCACACCAACACAATAATGCATCCCTACAATGACCAAGCTATTCCTTTTACACACCATTCACTGCCATTCTCTAGCCACTTCCAAAGGTGCTCACAAATCTGTCCAAGACCAGAAAGTGTTGAAAATAAAGATTTTTATGTTTGACAACACATTAACAGGAACTTTACATAAACATTGGATAAAACACCCAAGTGGTTACCCTTGTATGTTGTTAGTTGGTATGATTGCACTAGGATGAGGGTGAATGTGAGGGGTGGCTAGTGAGATGGGGATATAATAAAGAGAGAGAGGGATGTGTGGAGTTGCAAGGTAAGTTGGTGTGTGTAAGAATGTGCAGGAGTAGGGTAGGGAAGGCAGAGTGATGGGGATGTGATGAGAGGCACAGCAGAATGCAGTTGAGTTTGGCTTTGTACTAACATTTTCTGATCTAATGAGATCATTGAAAAGTTTTGGCACTCCACCCAGATCCTCCTGACCACATCCCTGCTTGTGACCTCCTCTGCAATCTGCAACCTGGCTGTGTTGGTCTCCCGGGGAGGTCTCTTCCGCCAATTGGAAGGGAAGATGACCTCCCTTCGTGCTCTGACCCCCTGCATAAGCATATGGAGGGAGACATCAGAGAATCTGGGTGCAGCCTTTGCCTCTGTGCAGTCACTGGCAGTGTTTGCAGCATTCCAATGCTGTAGTGCACTGACTGCACTATGTTCGATTAAACTTCAAATATAATGTGGCCATGATCCCTTTAAAGATCCCAGCTGAAAACGCATCATGAATGATGTCACCAGACCCGCTCCATCTCATTGGGCTGGGTAATGTGCTGAGGCAGGCTGAAGAGGCCCGATAGCGGAATGGAGCCAGCAGCGGGGTTGTGATCTGCCACGGACACCGCCCGCACTGGGCCCGCCCAGGTAGGCAAAATTGCAGTCATAGTGTTAGTGGAAACTCCTCGTCTCAAAAGAAGCTGTGCCAGCACAACCCTGATAGCATAGAAATGTGATTGCCTGGTTAACTATTAGACTGGTTGGTTTGTCAAGAGCACCCCAATCACAGAATGTCATGTTTTACATGACATTGCAGAAAAGAAGGCATGCCAGGATGATCAAGAGCCAAGGATGCTGATTGACCACAGCCACCTAGATGTCACCAACTACAGACCCTGGTACCGGGCATTGAGCACAGGATCCCGTCTTCTCAGGTTTGGAGCTGTGTCATGTGCTGCACAAGACACCTGCAATTGCCATGTAGAATTAGGCTGAGACTTCCTGGGAGAGAAATGGTCAACTATGGCCTGTAACTTGCAGGCATACTGCAATACAAAAGCAAAATACTGCAGATGCTGGAATCTGAAATAAAAACAGAAAATGCTGGAAATCTCGGCAGGTCAGACAGCATCTGTGTGGAGAGAAACAGAGTTAACGTTACGGGTCTGTGAACCTTCGTCAGAACCCATGCTGCATGCTCCAATGTTGGCCTATGACGATGGTACTTTTGAGTGGCACAGAGGGTCATCTGCCTTGCAAGCACCCTTTGTAGTATCACCTCGATTTCAGTACTTATCAAATAGGGTCGTGCTGGCTGCTCTGTCATTTGTTTGCAGACTCATGCCTTTTTATTATTTTTGACTGGCTCTTCCTAATCCCCTGTCACTTCAGCTTTAAAAGAAGCTGTAATAGGATGAGTTGCCTATTGAGGCTCTCCAAGAGCTTTCTGAAGTTTTTGACCTCCTATTGAGGCACTCCCCTTCAATTGTTGCTTTTCTTTTAAATTTGACATACATGTAATTTTGCTCTAGACCATCCTTGGCTTGCTGTTGGCAATCTTGCCTCTGATCCAGAAAGTTGTGGGTTCAAGACCCACTCCAGAGACTTGAGCACATAATCTAGACTGACACTTCAGTGTAGTAGTAGAGTAGTGGTGCACTAGAATGCTGTCTTTTGGGTGTGTTGCTAAACTGAGGCTTCGGCTGTCCTCTTAGATGGGCGTAAGAGACCCCATGGTACTATTCAAAGAAGAGTACGGGAGTTCACCCTGGTTTCCTGGTGAAGATTCATCCCTCAACCACTATCAGAAAAAAATATATATATTATCTGATCATTATCTCATTGTTGGCTGGATGGATGCAGGAAGAATGTTCCCGATGTTGGGGAAGTCCAGAACCAGTGGTCACAGTCTAAGGGTAAGGGGTAAGCCATTTAGGACCGAAATGAGGAGAAACTTCTTCACTCAGATAATTGTGAACCTGTGGAATTCTCTACCACAGAAAGTTGTTGAGGCCAGTTCATTAGATATATTCAAAAGGGAGTTAGATGTGGCCCTTATGGCTCAAGGGACCAAGGGGTATGGAGAAAAAGCAGGAATGGGGAACTAAATTTGCAAAAATGATCAGCCATGATCATATTGAATGGTAATGCAGGATCGAAGGGCCAAATAGTCTACTCCTGCATCTATTTTCTATGTTCCTATGTTTCTATGTTGCTTGTGGGACCTTGCTGTATACAAATTAGTTCCTCTGGTTCCCAAATTTGCAACAGTGACTGCATTTCAAAAGTACTTATTTGGCTGTAAAAAGCTATGGATCGGTCCAAGCCAGCATGGATTTATAAAAGGAAAATCATGCTTGACAAATCTTCTAGAATTTTTTGAGGATGTAACTAGTACAGTGGACAAGGGAAAACCAGTGGATGTGATGTATTTGGATTTTCAAAAGGCTTTTGACAAGGTCCCACACAAGAGATTAGTGTGCAAAACTAAAGCACATGGTATTGGGGGTAATGTATTGACGTGGATAGAGAACTGATTGGCAGACAGGAAGCAAAGAGTAGGAATAAATGGGTCCTTTTCAGAATGGCAAGCAGAGACTAGTGGGGTATCGCAAGGTTCAGTGCTGGGACCCCAGCTAGTTACAATATACATTAATGATTTATACAAAGGAATTAAGGAATTGAGTGTAATATCTGCAAGTTTGCAGATGACACTAAGCTGGGTGGCAGTGTGAGCTGTGAGGAGGATGCTGTGAGGCTGCAGGGTGACTTGGACAGGTTAGGTGAGTGGGCAAATGCATGGCAGATGCAGTACAATGTAGATAAATGTGAGGTTATCCACTTTGGTAGCAAAAACAGGAAGGCAGAATATTATTTGAATGGTGACAGATTAGGAAAAGGGGAGGTGCAATGAGACATGGGTGTCATGGTACATCAGTCATTTGAAAGATGGCATACAGGTACAGCAGGCGATGAAGAAGGCAAATGGCATGTTGGCCTCCATTGCGAGAGGATTTGAGTATCGGAGCAGGGGAGTCTTACTACAGTTGTACAGGGCCTTGGTGAGGTCACACCTTGAATATTGTGTACAGTTTTGGTCTCCTAATCTGAGGAAGGACATTCTTGCTATTGAGGGAGTGCAACGAAGGTTCACCAGACTGATTCCTGAGATGGCAGGACTGACATATGAAGAAAGACTGGATCGACTCGGCTTATATTCACTGGAATTTAGAAGAATGAGAGGGGATCTCATAGAAACATATAAAATTCTGACAGTATTGGACAGGTTAGATGCAGGAAGAATGTTCCCAATGTTGGGGAAGTCCAGAACCAGGGGTCACAGTCTAAGGATAAGGGGTAAGCCATTTAGGACTGAGAAGAGGAGAAACTTCTTCACTCAGAGAGTTGTTAACCTCTGGAATTCTCTACCACAGAAAGTTGTTGAGGCCATTTTGTTTGATATATTCAAAAGGGAGTTAGATGTGGCCCTTACAGCTAAAGGGATCAAGGGGTATGGAGAGAAAGCAGGAATGGGGTACTGAAGTTGCATGATCAGCCATGATCATATTGAATGGTGGTGCAGGCTCAAAGGTTGGAATGGTGTACTCCTGCACCTATTTTCTATGTTTCTATGTTTCTATGGAACGATCTGAGATTGTGATAGGTGCTATATAAATGTAAATTCTTTAATTCTAGACCCTTTTCAATCTGCTTTGAATAATAATGCAAATGAGCATACACCAAGGAATTGAGTGCTATTTCCACCAGTTCTTAACCATTTACAACTAATTTAGACCTACAGACAAAATCACCCACAAAGTAATTACAATTTTATTTAAAATTGTTTTTAGATTCTTATTTTTTTGGTGTAGAATTTTAATATTACATTAGTATTACTCATTGCTTTGCAGTAGTTTTATAATCTGAAATAGGAACAGGAGTAGGCCATCTAACCCCTCTAGCTTGTTCCACCATTCAATTAGATCATGGCTGCTATGTACCTCAACTCCATTTACCCGGCTTTACTCCATATTCATTGATACCCTTACCTAATAAAAAGCTATTGATATCAGTCATGAACATTTCAATTGACCCAGCATCCACAGCCTTTTACGACACTGTGTAAAGAAGTGCTTTGTCATTTCGCTCCGGAATCACGTGGCTTTAATTTTAAGTTCTGGATTCCCCCACCCGAGGAAATTGTTTATCTGGATCTATCCTATAGAAATCTTTTATCATTTTAAACACCTCGATTCGCTCACCGCCCAATCTTCTATACTCAAGGGAATACAGTAAGTAAGGTTATGCAACCTACCCTCATAATTTAACCCTTTAAGCCTCAGTATAATTCTGGTGAATCTGTGCTATAACCCCTCCAAGGCCAAACACCAATATCTTATATTATATTGGTGTTTGCTTCAGTGTCAAGTATGTGAGCTAAAAACAATTTTTTTAAATGGTAGTCCCAGATAGCCTGAAATGACTCAGGCTTGCCTGTGTATAATGTTGTGTTTGGAATTGGATGAAAACTGAACCTAAAAGATTACTACACAACATCTGTGATTATGGGTTCAAAGGGGAGCATTCCAATGGTGCCGTGAGTTCAGAGTTATTCCAGAAATGTGGCATGGTTTATATCTTTAGTAGACAAAGTTTTGACATTCTAGGCAAACATTATCACTATAGACAGTCAGTCTAAAAACACAAAGCAAATGAATTTAAACACAATGGCGTAGAAATTCATCTCGGGCGGCGGCATAAAATGGACGGTATCGGACCAGCCGCCCGTTCTATGCAGCACCTGATATTCGGTTCCGCTGCAATCAATGGAACATGAATATCAGACACTATGTATAACAAGCGGCCGATCCGATAACACCCGTTTTGCGCAACCACCTGAGACGAATTTCAACTTGGCTCTAGTGAAAATATCAATCATGTAGACCATGATGAGTTGAGGCCCGTTTTTTGCTTTCTGATTTGTTTGTATAAGTAGAATTTTCCCTGGTCTTCTTTAAGTCTTCCCTACATCACAGACCTGTCCCAGTAAAGATGATAGGTAGATAGACTACTCCCTCGCCCTGGCGTATGCTGTTCATTTAACCAAACCAACATTTATACATTTTCAATGTTAATGCAGATATACCAAATTAAACTAGTTTTAGGAAACTAAAGTAAATAGTTCTGACAACTGATTGTAAGTGCTGAAATTTTAAAATGTGTAATTTTCCAACTTTTCTGCTGTCTACCATTTTCTGACCATTGAACATAATGGCTGAAAAACTACAACCTGTCCCACACTTTGATTTCTCCTATCCTTTTGGAATCCTATCTCCCCTTTAAACGCAACCTCAGACCACACCAAACACTCAATTGTATTTCAGAGAACTTAATATATATAAATCTTCCATTGCAACTTTTGCCAGCAATTCCAACATTTTGGGGTTAAATCCAATAAGACCCAAAAACGGGTGCAGGAATTGCGATGCATGATCTGTAACGCCCGTTGAAGGTAACACATGAAATTCGTGCTGGCTGCTAATTAACATTATTGAAGCGCTGAGCCCAGCGCTGAATGCACTGCAGGTTGACACTGCGCTCAGGAGGGGCCCATTTGCGGGGAAGTGTGATCTCTATTTAAATGTTGCCTGCTAAGTGATCGCTGTCTGCATTTCTCAAAGGGGTGGTGCTTTCTGAAAGAAGCACATAATGGTTAGTGCAGCATCTCATTCCAATCTTGCACAGGGCTTTGTGCAAAGCTTGGAGACTTTGATTACCAGAATGGAAGTGATGGGCAACTCCATTAGAGACCCAACCATGATGCGAGTGTGATGGGCGATGTCTCAGCTTCCATTGTAGCACAAGCGGAAATCATCCAACATTTGAGTGCTGCAGGTTCAGCTTGCTGCCACGCCAGTTCAGACTGCTGCCACCATGGCTGCATTTACAAGTGTGGATAAGGGCTTGCAGGATGTTTAGGATTGTTGAAGCGCCAACCCAGGGGAGTGGCAGTGGCTCCATGAAGTTCAAACCTGCTGTCTGCTCTCAGAATGACAGCATTCATACTTCCATACTGCCACCCTGCTAGTGCCTTTTGTTATGTATGTAACTCGATAGACTGTATACTGTAAACTAACTCAGGTACAAACCTGGCTCTGCTACATTAGGGCCCAAAGTGATTACATTACATGATGGCTTGCCTATTATACCTGAGTCGCAAACACGTGCGTACAGCCCAATGACCTCCGACAGTGGCGTCACCTGGTGGCTAGTAACCCCAAGCATACATACAGACATTATCCCCCTTTAAGATATTAGTAACAGTCTTTTTACAAATTGAGACGGTCTGGGGCTTTCCGCTCCCGAGTTGATCATCTCAGTTCAACTCCAGCCTTGGGTGAGCGTTCTGAGTCTGTTATGACTGGGGGCTGGGTAGCCGATCTGATGGGAGTGGCAATGACAATGTCATGGATTGAGTGTCCAGATTCATTGATGACAGTGGAATCCTCGAATGACTGAGGGTAGGTTGGTTGGTCACTGATTGTGTCTTCCTCAGACTCTTCCGGTTCATCCGTGTGCAGCAGTTTTATCTGACCAACATGTTTCCTGCATGTTTGCCCATGCTTGAGCTTGATGACAAACATTCTGTTACCTTCCTTGGTCATAACAGTACCGGCGATCCACTTGGGACCGTGACCATAATTTAATACATACACAGGATCCCTAACAGAAATGTTGCGTGACACAGCAGCGCGATCATGATACCACTGCTGACTTTGACGTCTGTATTCAACATGATCGTTCAAGTCAGGGTGGACAAGAGAGAGCTTGGTCTTGAGACCTCTGTGCATCAACAGTTCAGCAGGGGGGACCCCGGTAAGCGTGTGGGGTCTTGTCCTGTAACTAAGCAATATGCGTGACAAGCGAGTTTGCAGTGAACCTTGAGTTGCACATTTCATACTTGCTTGACGGTTTGGTCAGCTTGCTCTGCTTGACCATTAGATGCGGGTTTGAATGCTGCTGACCTCACATGTTTGATATCACTGAGTTTCATGAACGCTTGAAACTTCAGACTAGTAAAGCAAGGTCCATTGTCATTTATAACGATGTCGGGCAGGCCATGAGTGGCAAACATGACACAAAGGCACTCAATGGCAGCTGTGGATGTACTGGATGACATGATTATACACTCTATCCACTTGGAATAAGCATCCATCACAACTAATAACATCTTTCCCAGGAAGGGACCTGCAAAGTTGATGTGGATCCTGGACCATGGTTTAGATGGCCACGACCACAGACTCAGCGGCGATTCCGCTGTTGCTTTATTTAGCTGCATGCAAGTGTTGCACTGATGCACATATGATTCCAGATCAGAGTCAATTCCAGGCCACCATACATGAGACCTGGCAATGGCTTTCATCATGACAATACCGGGATGGGTGCTATGTGGATCATGCACAAATTACTCTCTGCCTTTCTTAGGCATAACAACACGATTACCCCACAGTAAACAATCTGACTGAATGGATAGTTCGTCTTTGCGATGGTTGTAAGGTTTGGTCTCATCACCCATTTGCTTGGGTATGGCAGACCAATCCCCACTATGGACACAACATTTCACAACCGATACTATCAGGTCCTGGCTGATCCAGGTCTTAACTTGTTGAGCCATGACAGGGGTTCCTTCACTTTCAAAAGCATCCATAACTAACAGTAGGTCTGCAGGTTGTGGTGTCTCCATCTCTGGTGTGGGCAACGGCAGAAGGCTCAGTGCATCGGCACAATTCTGGGTGCCAGGTCTATGGCGAATGACATAATCATAGGCAGATAATTTCAGCGCCCATCTCTGGATGCGGGACAAAGCATTGGTATTGATACCTTTGCTTTCCGAAAACAATGAAATGAGTGGCTTGTGATCTGTTTCCAGTTCAAAACGAAGACTAAACAGGTACTAATGCACCTTTTTAATCCCATACACACAAGCTAATGCTTTTTTTTCTAATATGCTGCAGGCTCTTTCCGCCTTTGACAAACATTTAGAAGCATACGCAGCAGGTTGTAGTTTACCCAACTCATTAGCTTGTTGGAGCACGCAACCAACTCCATATGACGAAGCACCACAGGCCAATACTAGACGCTTACATGGATCATAATGTACCAGCAGCTTGTTACAGCAAAGCACATTAGTAGCTTTAGAAACATAGAAACATAGACAATAGGTACAGGAGTAGGCCATTCGGCCCTTCAAGCCTGCACCACTATTCAATAAGATCATGGCTGATCATTCACCTCAGTACCACTTTCCTGCTTTCTCCCCATATCCCTTGATTCCTTTAGCCATAAGGGGCACATCTAACTCCCTCTTGAATATATCCAATGAACTGGCATCAACGACTCTCTGTGGTAGGAAATTCCACAGGTTAACAACTCTCTGAGTGAAGAAGTTTCTCCTCATCTCAGTCCTAAATGGCTTACCCCTTATCCTTAGACTGTGTCCCCTGGTTCTCGACTTCCCCAACTTCAGGAACATTCTTCCTGCATCTAACCTGTCCAGCCCCGTCAGAATTTTATATGTTTCTATGAGATCCCCTCTCATCCTTCTAAACTCCAGTGAATACAGGCCAAGTCGATCCAGTCTGTCCTCATATGTCAGTCCTGCCATCCCGGGAATCAGTCTAGTGAACCTTTGCTGCACTCCCTCAATAGCAAGAACGTCCTTCCTCAGGTTAGGAGACCAGATCTGAACACAATATTCCAGGTGAGGCCTCACTAAGGCCCTGTACAACTGCAGTAAGACCTCCCTGCTCCTATACTGAACTCCCCTAGCTATGAAGGCCAACATATCATTTGCCTTTTTCACCGCCTGCTGTACCTGCATGCCAACTTTCAATGACTGATGTACCATGACACCCAGGTCTCGTTGCACCTCCCCTTTTCCTAATCTGCCACTATTCAGATAATATTCTGCCTTTGTGTTTTTGCCACCAAAGTTGATAACCTTACATTTATCCACATTATACTGCATTTGCCATGCATTTGCCCACTCACCTAACCTGTCCAAGTCACCCTGCAGCCTCTTAGCATCCTTCTCACAGCTCACACCACCACCGAGCTTAGTGTCATCTGCAAACTTGGAGATATTACACTCAATTCCTTCATCTAAATCATTAATGTATATTGTAAATAGCTGGGGTCCCAGCAGTGAGCCCTGCGGCACCCCATTAGTCACTGCCTGCCATTTATCCTGACTCTCTGCTTCCTGTCTGCCAACCAGTTCTCTATCCACATCAGTACATTACCCCCAATACCATGTGCTTTAATTTTGCACACCAATCTCTTGTGTGGGACCTTGTTAAAAGCATTTTGAAAGTCCAAATATACCACATCCACGGGTTCTCCCTTGTCCACTGTACTAGTTACATCCCCAAAAAATTCTAGAAGATTTTTCAAGCATGATTTCCCTTTCATAAATCCATGCTGTCTTGGCCCAATCCTGTCACTGCTTTCCAAATGCGCTGCTATTTCATCTTTAATAATTGATTCCAACATTTTCCCCACTATTGATGTCAGGCTAACTGGTCTATAATTACCTTTTTTTCTCTCCCTCCTTTCTTAAAAAGTGATGTTACATTAGCTACCCTCCAGTCCATAGGAACTGATCCAGAGTCGATAGACTGTTGGAAAATGATCACCAATGCATCCACTATTTCTAGGGTCACTTCCTTAAGTACTCTAGGATGCAGACTATCAGGCACCGGGAAATTATCGGCCTTCAATCCCATCAATTTCCCTAACACAATTTCCCGCCTAATAAGGATTTCCTTCAGTTCCTCCTTCTCACTAGACCCACTGTCCCCTAGTATTTCCGGAAGGTTATTTGTGTCTTCCTTCATGAAGACAGAACCAAAGTATTTGTTCAACTGGTCTGTCATTTCTTTGTTCACCATTATAAATTCACCTGAATCTGACTGTAAGGGACCTACGTTTGTCTTCACTAATCTTTTTCTCTTCACATATCTATAGAAGCTTTTGCAGTCAGTTTTTATGTTCCCAGCAAGTTTCCTCTCATACTCTATTTTCCCACTCCTAATTAAACCCTGTGTCCTCCTCTGCTGAATTATAAAATTCTCCAAGTCCTCAGGTTTGCTGCTTTTTCTGGCCAATTTAAATGCCTCTTCCTTGGATTTAACACTATCCTTCATTTCCCTTGTTAGCCACGGTTGAGTCACCTTCCCTATTTTATTTTTACTTCAGACAGAGATGTACAATTGTTGAAGTTCATCCATGTGATCTTTAAATGTTTGCCATTGCCTATCCACCCGCAAACCTTTAAGTATCATTTGCCAGTCTATTCTAGCCAATTCACGTCTCATACCATCGAAGTTACCTTTCCTTAAGTTTAGGACCCTCGTCTCTGAATTAACTGTGTCACTCTCCATCTTCATAAAGAATTCTATCATATTATGGTCATTCTTTTCCAAGGGGCCTCGCACAACAAGATTGCTAATTAGTCCCTTCTCATTACACAACACCCAGTCTAGGATAGCCAGCCCTCTAGTTGGTTCCTCGACATATTGGTCTAGAAAACCATCCCTAATACCCTCCAGGAAATCCTCCTCCACCGCATTGTTACCAGTTTTGTTAGCTGAATCAATATGTACATTAAAGTCACCCATGATAACTGCTGTACCTTTATTGCACCTATCCCTAATTTCTTGTTTGATGCTGTCCCCAACCTCACTACTACTGTTTGGTGGTCTGTGCACAACACCCACTAGCTTTTTCTGCCCTTTGAAATTCCGTAGCTCCACCCATACCGGTTCCTCGTCATCCAAGCTAAGTTCCTTCCTTACTATTGAATTAATTTCTCTTTAACCAACAATGCCACCCCACCTCCTTTTCCTTTCTGTCTACCTTCCTGAATGTTGAATACCCCTGGATGTTGAGTTCCCAGCCTTGGTCACCCTGGAGCCTTGTCTCCGTGATGCCAATTACATCATATCTGTTAACAGCTATCTGCGCAGTTAATTCGTCCACCTTATTTCTCAAAAGCTCTATCTTGAGACGCACCTCAAACCCAGTTGTCATCTTTTCTTAGCAGCATGTGCAGTGGCTCTAATGAAGTGCTCAATCTAGGTCAGAAATTATTGAAGTAGTTGAGTAGACCAAGGAACAAATGCAGCTTCATCACATTCTGAGGCTTGGGTGCATTTTTGATGGCCTTGGTTTTTGAGTCTGTAGGCCTGATGCCGTCAGTAGCAATTTTCCTCCCCAAGAATTCAACTTCCAGTGCCATGAAGACATACTTTGAACGTTTCAGTCTGAGTCCCACTTTGTCCAGACGATGTAGAACCTCTTCCAGGTTGTTCAGATGTTCGGCGGAGTCAAGGATGTCATCTAGGAACACGACGGTTCTAGGGACGGACTTCAGTAGACTCTCCATGTTCCTCTGAAATATGGCTGCAGCCGAGCAAATTCCGAAAGGACACCTGTTGTAGATAAACAGTCCTTTATGAGTGTTGATGCACATAAGTTTCTTCGATGTGCTGACCAGCTCCTGTGTAATGTAGGCCAAAGTCAGATCCAGTTTTGTGAATAACTTTCCCCCCCGGCTAGCATTGCAAACAGGTCATCAGCCTTCGGTAATGGGTATTGATCCTGTTTCGAAACTCGGTTGATCGTAACCTTGTCGTCTCCACAAATCCTGACAGTGCCATCACTCTTCAACACAGGAACAATGGGGCTGGCCCATTCATTAAATTCGACTGGTGATATGATCCCTTTACGCTGGAGCCTGTCCAGTTTGATTTTGACCTTCTCCCTCAACATGTACGGAACCGTCTGAGCTTTATGATGGACGGGCTTTGTATCCGAGTCCATGTGGGTCTGCACCTTGGCTCCCGTGAAATTGCCGATGCCTGGTTCAAACAGCGAGAGAAACTTGCTCAGCACTTGAGCACATGGAGTATCATCATCCGACGACAATGCTTTGATATCGTTCCAATTCCATTTGATTTTTTCTAGCTAATTCCTGCCGAACAGCATTGGACCATTGCCTGGAACAATCCATAATGGTAAATCATGAACCGCACCATCATACGACACCTTGACTACTGCACTGCCGTTATGAGTTCTTTAGTGTACGTACGCAACTTAGCATTGACTAGACGCAGCCTAGGCCTCACAGCCTTAGTATCCGACAGCTTGTCGAATGTCCGCTGGCTCATTATTGATTGAATTGCACCCGTGTCCAATTCCATCAGTACCGGCACACCTTTAAGTCTCACATTAATCATTATCGGTTGGCTCTTTGTTAGAAATGAATACAGTCCATATACTTCCTCCTCTGATTTCTCAGATTGCATATCCGGATCCGCGCTATACTGGTCATCATCCTCCATGTGGTGTGTCGCAGCACGCTTGCTCAGTTGCGAACACATGCGCTGGAGATGCCCCAGTCTCAAACAGCCTTTACAGATGTACTGTTTAAACTGACACTGATGAGGCCGATGATTGCCCCCACAACACCGTGAAATAGGATTAATTCCCGTTGGCGGACTTTGGGCAGCCACAGGTTTCTCATACGCAGTCGAGTAGGCCCTGCCATATACAGCTTTGCCAAACAACGATTACAATCTTGTTTACAGTACTTGCTGAGTTCCGATTTTTCGATGATATCTGCTTTAAGTTTTTGTCCGTTGTCATGTATGCCGGGCAATCATGATGGCCTTGCTCAAATCAGCATCTCCGCAGCCAGTAGCTTACGCAGGATCACCTCATGGTTGATGCCGATTACAAAGCAGTCCCGCAGCATGTCTCCCAACACGTTTTCGAACTTACATGGTCCAGCTAGACGTCTTAGGTTGGCAACGAATTCCAACACATCTGGCCCTCAGAACGAACATGCGTGTAGAATCGATATTGTGAGATGATGATACCTTCTTCTGGTTTGAGATGGTCACGTACCAGAGCACACAATTCCTCATAGTCCTTATCTGTTGGACTTGCAGGCGAGAGAAGATTCTTTATGAGTCCATAGATTTTCGGACTGCAAACCGTGAGGAAAGCCGCCCTGCGCCTAACTGCTTCAGTGGGTCCCTCCATTTTGTTGGCCACGAAGTACTGATCCAGACGAGCTACAAAATCTGCACAGTCTTCTCCCTCCACGAATCTCTCCAGAATTCCAATTGTGCTCATTTTTGCATGTGAAGATTTTTAAGTTACCTCGTCGCCAAATGTTATGTATGTAATAACTCGATAGATTGAATACTGTAAACTAACAGAGGTCCAAACCTGGCTCTGCTTTATGAGGGCCCAAATTGATTACATTACTTGATGGCTTGCCTTTTATACCTGGGCCGCACACAATGACCTCCGACAGTGGCGCCACCTGGTGGCTAGTAACCCCAAGCATACATACATGACACCTTTGCTGTTGCCTGTCAGTCAGCCCAGGCTGCTGTCATCCATGCCAAGGTAGCGAAGTCACCCTGAGCTGCTCAAGGTCATCCTGCAGCGTCCCCCACGGAAAGTCAGCAGCTTTCCACTAGCTATGCTGCAGCCACTGGGGTAGCCCTTCGTAGGAGTACTAGAACAGGTAAAGGCACACGAAAGACAGACACTAAGTGATTAGTTGACTTTGTAATGCAGTTTTGGAATTAATTATTTATAAATTATGTTTGGAAAATTTGTTTTGTGCTGGCTTTCATTTCAGCATTATGGCCAAGAGGACGCTGTGATGCTCCATGACAGAGGGATGGTAAGGTGGGGAAGTGTTGAGCAACAGGATCTGGGGTTTCATTCAGGGGAATAGGAGTCTGATGATGCACTCGCAGACAGCCTGTCCAGAACGGGGATTTGCAGGCTGCCTCCTCCCTTCCTCCTCCTCCTGAGGTGGTCGCAGTACCCATGGTGGCAAGGGCTGTCATTTTATGATTTCTGGCCACAAGTCGTGGGGTTGCGGAGGGGAGTTATCAGCCAGATGTAGAGTGGATACCCCTGGTCGCCTAGCAGCAACCCTTGGGTATGACATGGTGGCTGGAAGATTGCTGGCACAGTGGACTGGCGCACGATGAAGGCATCATGACTACTGCCAGGATACCGGCCATTCACCTTCATGATGTGCTGGACGAGATCGAACACCAACTGCACATTAAGTGAGTGGTACACTTTGCAAATTAGATATGACCCTTTAAACAGTGCTAATGGGCGGACCCTCATGCAGTTGAACGCACGTTCGACTGTGCATGTTTAAGAGAGGCCAGTGATTGTGGCGATGTCCAAAATGGTGACTGAGACTGACATCACAATCTGCCTACTCTGCATGCCGCTGGCACATGCACATCCCGCCGGCACTATCGCCCTCACTAAAATACCCCGCTGGAAGTGGGCAGAAGCAAGGCGGCTGCTGTTTTTTTCTCCAAACCGACCTAACTTCTGGTGCCATTATGCCGAATTTTACAGCCTTTATTTCTAGTACTTCTGTCATTTACAAGGGGAATTTTAAAAATCTCCTCGCTTGCATCACAGTTCCCCTTATGTAAATTGATTTGTTTCCTGTAATTAGAACTAAATATATTTTTAATATTACCATCCACTGCACTTTTGTTTGCAATCCTGGAGAAACTACATACAGCATAAATTACATTGGCTCCAGTTAGTTTAAGCAGAGGGAGTTCTTGTCAGATGACGCACGTGAAGCATAGCTTTGCCTGGAATCCTGCACAGACTTCCCACAAGAAAGGTCGATTTAAATTTAAATTTAGATTGGCCACTCAGTTTTCTTTTCCCGACTTACTGCAACAATGTGAGAGAAAACATGCCGCTGGAAAATTTCCAGCACTTCTATTAAATTCAAAATTGAATTCAATTTTAGTTTCCATGGGGTAGTGGATCAACTGCCCGTTTTATACCCTGCCAGCCCGCCTAACTTTATTTTCAGATCTTACCGCTGCAATATGAGGGAGGGCAGCCCATGTGAAAGTTTCCAGGATGGATTTATTGGTAGCTTTGGACAACCCCAAGCAGCAAGATTTTGCAAAACAATCCGGTGATACTCCAGTTAGTTTTTTTTCCTACAAAGTTTGAATTGCTTTTTAAAAATCCAAATCCTGGATATAAAGGATTAAAATAAAAAAAACTGCTGAACAATGCAGATACAGCTTCCATTGTTAACCTGGACCTTGCCTGAATGAAGAAGCTCAATCAAGCATTAGACTTCTAGATGCACCAGGGTCACTCTCTGCATGTCGCAGTGGTAGATGGCAACTTCCAGAATACAGCTTAAGCATGTCATCTTCTATGGAGTCTGAAGACTTAAAACTCGATTGTGTAGTGCCCGTTATGGGTGCTTTTTTAGGTTGAAAATGGCATGCAAATTGCATTCGCACACTTCTGATGCAGGCCACGCCGAACGTCATCTTGGTGAGGACGTTAGCATTGGCGGTGGGAGCTTGTGCTAGTAGTATGTAAAGTAGGCAGATTGTTAGTGCGTCTGTCCTCCCAGGGGATTTGCAGGATCTTGCGGAGACATCATTGGTGGTATTTCTCCAACGATTTGAGGTGTCTACTGTATATGGTCCACGTCTCTGAGCCATACCGAAGGTGGGTATCACTGCAGCCCTGTAGACTATGAGCTTGGTGCCAGATTTAAGGGGCTGATCTTCGAACACTCTCTTCCCCAGGCGGCCGAAGGCTGCGCTGGCACACTGGAGGCAGTTTTGAACCTCGTTGTCGATGTCTGCCCTTGCTGATACTATGGAAAGTGGTCCACATTGTCCAGGGCTGTGCCGTGGATCTTGATGACTGCGGGGCTGTGCTGTGTGGCGGGGTCAGGTTGGTGGAGGACCTTTGTCTTATGAATGTTTAGTGTAAGGCCCATGCTTTCGTACACCTCAGTGAAGATGTTGATTATGCATTAGAGTTCAATCTCTGAATGTACGCAGACGCAAGCGTCGACCACGTACTGTAGCTCGATGACAGAGGATGCAATCAGGCCAACATCCCCAGCATCGAAGCACTGATCATACTCAACCAGCTCCGTTGAGGGGGCCACATTGTTCGCAATGCCTGACACAAGACTCCAAAAGCAAACGCTTTACTCGGAATTCCTACACAGCAAGCGAGCCCCAGGTGGGCAGATGAAACATTTCAAGGACACCCTCAAAGCCTTCTTGATAAAATGCAACATACCAACTGACACCTGGGAGTCCCTGGCCAAAGACAGCCCTAAGTGGAGGAAGAGCATCCGGGAGGGCGCTGAGCACCTCGAGTCTCGTCGCCGAGAGCATGCAGAAAGCAAGTACAAGCAGCGGAAGGAGCGTACCGCAAACCAAACTCCCCACCCACCCTTTCCTTCAACGACATTCTGTCCCACCTGTGACAGAGACTGTAATTTCCGTATTGGACTGTTCAGTCACCTAAGAACTCACTTTTAGAGTGGAAGCAAGTCTTCCTCGATTTTGAGGGACTGCTTATGATGATGAGACAGATTGTGATGTCAATCAGTGTGCAACGCTGATTTGATGGCAGTATTGCCATTTTTGTCCTCAACAATGTAACCAACCCCCTATATTAACTTCACACAACTGTGATATCTTCACAGAGCACAAGCACACACAACTTCCAACATGGCAGGCAGCTCTCTCGGAAGCCTCCAGAATCTGCCTGGTTCTGTTTATTATTAATCCTGCACTTGCAGTACACAATACGTCCACATCCACAATGTGGAGCTACAAACATTACAATCTTACAGACATTACACTTCTCCCTCCTTAATGAAGAAGTTATTATAACAAACAACATACACAACTTTCATGTTTATACATAACACAGGATATAAACTTATTTTTTTTTCATATTTACAAATTTAACTTTACCACTTGTTTTCTGTTTCGAACAGAATCTTCCAAACATGGTGTCGATTTCACACTCATTCGAGGCACATCCTGAGGAATGTTTTCCTCCACGGAATTTCCTTGATTTTCATTTGAGCTCACTCTAACTTCAGGCTCTTTGTTTTCCTGACGGACTCAGACTTTCATTCTGATTCTCTCCTGGATTTGTTTCCAGTACATTGGATTTAGGATTTGCTACTGGTGTATCAAAACTATCTGATGAGTCAGAAATAATTGAATCATTCCCACCTTCAACTCCTTCCATGCCTGTAGGTAAAATATGATCAATATGAACAAACCTAACCTGTCCATTATCAAACATCTTTACCAAATATGTGCGAGGACCACATATCTTCACCACTCTTCCTGGTAACCACTTTAACCATTTATGGTGATGGTTCTTCACTCTCACCTTCTGGTTTAATTTCATACTTCTCTCTTCCTCTACCTTTATCATGATTCGCTTTCTGTCTTAATTGTATCTCTTCTACGGACTGTGCCAAATTTGGCTTGAACAACGAGAATCTTGTTCGTGGCTGTCATTTGAGAAACAACTCTGCTGGTGTTCTACCAGTAGTTGTATGAGGAGTATTTCGATATGAAATCAAAAAATTAGCCAATTTGTGATCCAATGACAACTGTCGTTTCCTTGGATTTGGATCTAACATTTGTTTTATGAGAGCACGTTTTACAATGTGAACAGTGCGCTCTGCTGCACCATTCGAAGCAGGATGGTATGGTGGAACCTTGGTATGTTTCACACCATTTTTGCTTGTGAATTGTGCAAATTCTTCGGAACGAAATTGTGGTCCATTATCCGAAGCAATTTCTTCAGGGAGGCCAAATGAAGAAAATAATTTTCGTAAAATGTCCAATGATTTACTTGTAGTTATTTTCCACATTGGAAACACCTCAACCCACTTCGAATGGCTATCAATCACAAGAACAATTGTTGTCCTTCTAACTCAGCAAAATCAATATGTAGCCTTTGTCACACCCTGGGAGGCAATTTCCATGCTGTAATGGTACTGGTGGTGGTTGCTTGCTTACCGATTGACATGTCGTACACTGACTCACATGTCGTACTCTCTATCTTTATCAAGACCTGGCCACCATAAATAACTGTGTGCAAAACTCTTGGTCAAGCACATTCCCATGGAGGTCTCCTAATAATTTGAACCTGAATTTATTTGGTATAACCACTCTTGCACCCTACATGATACAATCTTTATCGACTGATAATTCATTCCTACGAATGAAGAATGGATTTGTATATTTGTCTGTTACCTGGTTTGGCCATCCATTTGCAATATACTCATACACCTTTGACATCACTGGGTCACGTTTGGTTGCTCTACCTATCTCTTCAGCTGTGACTGGCAGTTCATCAATGTATGAAAAATAAAACACTTCTTCCCTATCGGGTGTAACTTGTGATGGGGAAGGCAATCTAGACACTGTATCAGCATTACTGTGATCAGCTGATCGTCTGTATTCAATACCATATGTATATGCTGACAAAAACAAAGCCCATCTCTGCATTCGGGCTACAGCTAATGTTGGAACTGGGGACTTTGGATGGAGATTGCTGTTAGAGGCTTATGGTCTGTAACGATGGTAAACTTACGACCATACAAGTATTTGTGAAACTTCTTGACCCCAAAAATTAATGCCAAAGCTTCCCTTTCAATTTGCGCATAATTACTCTCACTGGCACTGAGAGTCCGTGAAGCAAAAGCAATTGGTCTCTCCTCCCCACTACTTAATACATGAGAGATTACTGCCCCAATTCCATACGGAGAGGCATCATATGTGAGCTTAATCTCCTTAGATATGTCATCGTGAACTAACATGGTGCTCTCTACCAATTTGCTTTTACATTCCTTGAATGCAGAATCGCATTCTTTTGACCACTTCCAATGGACCTGTTTTTTCAAAAGTTCATTCAGTGGATGTAATACTGTAGCCAAATTTGGTAGGAACTTCCCATAATAGTTCAAAAGACCCAAGAATGAACGAAGTTCAGTGACATTCCTGGGAGTGGGTGCATTTCTGATTGCATCCAATTTTTCCATGGTTGGATGTAAACCATCTTTGTTTAGTCTGTACTCTAAGTACTCCACCGAGTTTTTAAATGAGTCAGATTTACGAGCAGACACTCGAACTCTGTGCTTCTCTAGCCGTTTGAGGACTTCATTCAATATGTTATTATGAATTTGCCTATTTGGTGCTGAAATTAGTATGTTATCCAAATAACATACTAACCCTTCAATACCTTGCAAAATCTGGTTTATCACCCTTTGGAATATGGCAGGGGCGGAAGACACTCCAAACGGTAGCCTATTAAATTGATATAGGCCTAGATGAGTATTTATAGTCAAACATGACTTGGACTCCTCATCTAGTTCAAGCTGTAAGTAGGCATTTGTAAGATCCAGTTTTCAGAAGATCTGACCACCTGTCAGTGCTGTGAACAAATCTTCTATATTCGGCAATGTATTGGGGACATTACTCTGTAGAACCTGGTTTACGGTTACTTTATAATCACCACACAATCTTACCTTACCATCGGACTTAGGTACAACAATAATGGGTGTAACCCAATTACATCGATCTATCGTACAAATAATGTTCTCAGTCTCTAGTCTTTTGAGTTCTTGCTCAACTTTCTCCTTGAGTGCATATGGTACGGAATGTGGCTTGTAGTAAACCGATCTAGTGTCCTTCTGTACCCTGACACTCGCCTTGAAGCCTTGGATCGGACTGCCCGTTTCGCAGAACACCTTCTGATATTCCTTGATAACCTCATCCGTTGATGAAAATCTCGCTTCCACAGAGAAAATCTTACCCCAATCCAACTTTAGTGAGCTCAACCAATTTCTTTCCAGTAAGGCAGGCTTGTCTCCTTTCACTACTATTAGAGGCAAGTTCTGAAATTGATCTTTGTATTTCACCGGTACAATGATACGACCTACCACAGGAATTTTCTCTCCCAAGTAGCCTCGCAGCTCTATCTTGGATTCCTCCAGTTGGAAATCACGCAATTTGTCGAGGTACAGCGACTCCGGTACTACACTCTCGGAGGCACCCGTTTCAATTTTCATTGGTATCTTGAATCCCGCAACATATATGTGGATTTTGATGCTTTCCAAATCGCTGTCCGTTAACCTCATGCTCCTGATGACGTGTAACTCGAACATCTCCTCGTCCTGTTGTTGTTCTTCCATGCTATTTAGTCTCTTGGGATTTCTACTCATAGCTTTGAATGCTGGCCTCATAGCTTTAAAAGCTGGTTTCCCCTTCAGTCGACATGCCTTCGCAAGATGCCCAGTCTTTCTGCAGAAGAAACACTCTGACTTCACATATGGACAACTTTGAGCAATGTGTTGTCCCAGGCACCTATAGCACAACTTTGACACTCTGTTAGAATTTCCAGTTTCTGAGACTTTGAGCCCCCACCTTCTTTTACTTTGAACCTGCAGGTGATTTACCTTGGTTGACCGATGACCGTAATTATTATTTAATTCTTGGGAATATTGTTCGGCCATGCCCATCGACCTCGCTGTCTGACAAGCAATCTCAAAAGTCAAGTCATCCATCGTTAATAACTTCCTTCTAATCGCATCATTTTTCACCCCACAAACAAAATAATCCCGTAATGCTCGGTTTTGAAAGTTTCCAAAATTACAGTGCATCGATAGCTTTTTAAATGCTACGATGTAATCACTGATACTTGCATCAGCCTTTTGATTCCAAATCCCGAAACGATAGCTTTCAGCAATTTCTAACTGTTTGGGGTTATAGTGCTGCTCCAGCTTCATTAAAATCTCTTTAAGCGTTGTGTCCTTTGGCTCGTCAGGCACAAGCAGATTTATAAGGGTTTCGTATAATGCCGGACCTGCCTCCGATAAGAAGATCGCTTTCTTACGTTCCAACACAGCCGCTTCTGGACTGCATTGTCTGGAACTTCAATTTTGTTATTTGCAGTGAAATATATTTCTAGCCGATCCACATATGCTTTAAAACATTCCCGGTCGTGTCTATATTCCCCCAAATGTCCGATTACACCTGCCATTTTAATCTCTAGCTGTTCACACCGCGTGCTGTATTTTACCTCGGATTTTGTAGCTTTCTTCCAAAGACAGAAACTTCCAAAGTTTCTCTGTCGGTTGGCTGAATCCTTCCCCAACAAAATTTAAGTTTTAAATCATCCGAAAAAATCTCATCTCGCCGCCAAATGTGATATCTTCACACAGCACAAGCACACACAGCTTCCAACATGGCAGGCAGCTCTCTCGGAAACCTCCGGAAATCTGCCTGGTTCTGTTTATTATTAACCCTGCACTGCAGTACACATTATGTGCACATCCACAGTGTGAAGCTACAAACATAATAACTCTTTTGTTGCAAAACAAAAATAAACGTTAAATCAAGTGCCCACTTATTAAAGGGGGGACACTACAAACAGTTTACAAGTGCCTTTTTGGTTTTTTTGGGGTTTTTTTTCTTCCTTTTTTTGGCACTAAAACCACAGATATATATATATACAAGTGCCCCCTATAAAAGGGGGGAGGGGGCACTAAAACTGGCAATAAAACAAATGAAACTTTAAAACATATAAAATCAAATTAAAATTTGGTTGCCAGGGGTAATGATGCACTCCAGTCCCTCGGGCGCCCACCTCTCGCGGAAAGCTGGTGGACACCACGTGCTCCATCTCCAAGGACACCCTGGACCGGATATAGGTGCAGAAGAGAGGCAGGCAGTCAGGCTGAACGACCCCCTCGACCGCCCGCTGCCTGGACCGGCTGATGGCACCCTTGGCCATGCCAGGAGCACTCCTACGAGGAGGCCTTTGGACCTACACGCTCCCCTCCGCACAGGGTGCCCAAAGATCAGGAGTGTGGGACTGAAGTGCAGCCAGAATTTCAGGAGCAGCCCCTTTAAATAGTTGAACAGGGGCTGCAACCTCGTGCATTCAGTAAAAACATGGAACATGGACTTTTCCAGACCGCAGAAATTGCAGGCGGCCTGGGAGCCCGTGAACCGACTTACAAATTTGTTGCACGGGACTGCTCCGTGCACCACCCTCCAGGCCAAATCCCCGATAAATAGTGGGAGGACTCCCGCATAGAGTGCACTCCATCTCCTCCGGACGGCAAGATGGTGCACCATGGCGTGTCCGGACGGCAGACGAGGATGGCAAGGTTGAGAGTGTGCAGGAGCAGCCCGTACAGGAAACCCCTCCGCGCGGAACTGAAAGGCACGGAGGGGATTTCCTTGAGTCGGCTCAAGTTCTGAGGCGCCGACTCCCGAGGGAGGTTTCGGGGTTTGGCGCTGATGAGGAATTCCGTCCGGACGGGGGTGAGTTCGGACAGGATCTCCCCACATGCTTGAGTCTCCTCGACACAGCTAACGGAGTCGGGGCCCAGAGCTGTTTTTAGCGACTCAATGGCATCGGCCGCGCGGCGGACGTCGGCCCAGTTTAGGCGCCTTGCCAGCACGTCTGGCGCCATCCAGCCCGCTCCTCCGCCATCGAGCAGGTCCCTGACCCTGCTACAAACATTACAAGCTTACAGACATTACAACAGCTGAACATGCGTTTAACCACTACAATGACCCCTACTAGTGATATTTAAAGGGATCATCAACCACTGATTAATTTCTACTAGCTCTCTAAGTTTGGGGAAGGTTTGGAGCTTTCCAGGGTTGTTTAAAGTTGGTGAGTTGACAGGGAGTGATGCTGCAAGTGGAGAAGGCATTGCTTCTGACATCAAGTGTACTGGTCAGACCACTTGTTCCCAGCCATGGGTGCTCTAGTTGTCAACCCCTTGGCCTGCAGATTGACAGGGAGATGGAGCAGGGGCAGTGAAGAAGAGGACAAACTGCTCACAGAGGGAGGAGAAGGAGGAAGGGGGGGTGGGCCCTAAGCAGGAGGTCTAGGTCTTCCAACAGCAATTCTCTTATCTGAACCTGAGTCAGGAGCAGTGTGAGCGGCATCTGCGCTTTACGAAGGAGGTGCTCACAGAACTGTGCCATCTCTTGCAACCAGACCTGCAGCCTCACACCAGGGCAAGGACAGCGCTGTCAGTGGCTGTGAAGGTGACCATGACCCTGAATTTCTTCACGTAGGATCCTTCCAGGCTGGAGCAGGCAGCATCTGTAATATCTTCCAGTTCGTCGTCCACTGCTGCATATTAGAGGTGTGAGACGCTCTTTATGCCAGAAGAGAGAACCTCATTGGCTTCTCTCTGAGCAGAGAGAAGCAGGCAAAGCATGCACATGGCTTTGCCAGGATAGTGGGCTTCCCCATGGTGCAGGGCACCATTGACAGCATGCACGTGGCTTTGCCAGGATAGTGGGCTTCCCCATGATGCAGGGCACCATCGACTGCATGCACGTGGCTTTGCCAGGATACTGGGCTTACACATGGTGCAAGGCACCATCGACTGCACGCAAGTGGTTTTGCAGGTGCCGCATCTAAATTCTGAGATGTACCGCAACCGCAAAGCTTATCACTTGCTGAATGTGCAGCTGGTGTGCGACTATGCTCAGCACATCATAATGGTGAATCCCCGGTATCCTGGCAGCAGTCAGGATGCTTTTATTCTGTGATAGTCCACAGTTGCCTCAGTCTTTGAGCCACCAAGACAAAGCAGAGGGTGGCTGCTGGGCGACAAGGGCTATCCGCTGACCACCTGGCTCATAACTCTGCTCTGCAACCCAACCATACAATGAGAGTCATGCTGCCACATAAAATTTGGTGGAACAGATCATTGGCTTCCTTGAACGCTTCAGTACCCAGCCCTGCAGTACTCACGAGAACGTGTCTCAAGATTCGTTATGGTATGCTGAATGATCCACAACCTCGACATCATGAGGGAACAGCACTTGCCACCAGGCATACGGTGATCATCTGAGGAGCAGGAAGAGGAGGAGGAGGAGGAGGAAGTGGAAGAGGAGGAAGTAGGAGGAGGAAGCAGAAGAGATGAAGCATCCCAGACAGCGCCTTTTTGGTTGGGCTGACCATGATCGACTCATTCAACTGCGGTGCCAGTGAACACACCCCAATTCCCAAGTCAACAATAGTCCCACACCTTACCTTTCCTGTTACTGACCATCACAGCATCTCCTTGGCTGCTATGCTACAATAAATGCTACCACAAAATCAACATTCCAATCCAACTTCGTCCATCAATCCATCCAATATTACATAATATCAACTAATCACCCGTGTGTTATCTTAGGGCCTGAAATTGATGGCTTTACCACCCACTGCTGCCAGCTGCCGCTGAGATTTTTAGCCGCTTTCCCCTCGGTGACAGATTCCTCCAGGTCTGCATCCGGCGGGAGGGGAATACCGCCGGGAACCGCCTGCTGATGCCTGCTGACGGCCTCTGGTGGCCAAGTCTCATAAGTGACATCCCGCTCACCGAGCTGGCATATTGGTGTGGGCGGGAGTCGGCGGCAGCAGGGGGAAGGACCGCTGCGTGGAAGCAGGTCTAACCCTGACGGTAAGTTAGAGGTTAGTGAACATTTTTTAATTTTCTTTCTTTCAGAGCTTTACCTGTATGGGATCCCCTGAAGGTGTTATGCTGTTTTTTTTTAATTGTGAAGATTATTATTTTTCAGTGTTCCCCCCTCCCTGGGCCCGAGTCAATCCCTAGCGATGCTTTGGCGAGGAACGCATTTGCTGCCGAGATTGGGAGCTCCCGTCCGCTGCTGCCCAGATTGACGGCGTGAGCCGTTATTTGCCTGCTGGGCGGTACAGCCATCTCTTTTCGAGGGATCTTCCTGGTAAAATACCGCCCAGTTTCTTGGCAGCCATTGGGCGGCACTTGGGAGGGCCTTGGCTTCCACCCAGTTCGAGCCCTTAGTGCCTTTGCCTATCCTCGTGCTGCTCCAATGGCTGCAGCATGGCTGATGGAAGGCTACTGAATTTCAGTGGGAGAGACTGCAGATTGCCTTGCAGGATGACCTTAAGCACCTCTAGGCCTAGAAGGGCAACTGTGGATTGCACCACCTCAGCATGTTGCAGCAGTCTGGGCTGGCTGGCTGACAAACAACAGCAAGGGCACTGGCGGTGTAGCAGTGGTGGGAGAACAAATATTGCCATCCCGAGAGAGGATTCTTCCTCCACAAATCAACTGCCCCTCCCCCAGTGTGGTGCCTTAGAATTCCTAGCCATTTGTTGGAAAACGCAGTGACACCCTGCAAGCCCCTTTCCTCACTGGGGCCGGAATTTTCTGCACCCGGGCGGTTCATGTGTGGGCGGTCGCCATTGCAGATCACAACCCCACTCGTCATTTAATTCTGCTCCTGAGATTGACTTTCCCTTAATGGCATTTATTAAGGCAGCCCTGCATGTTACCCGGCCCTATTAAATGATGCGGATCTGATGATGTCATCAATGAAGCGTTTTCACCCAGGATATTTATAGGAGTCATGGCCATATTGCATTTGAAGGTTCACCTAGGATTGTGCAGGCACTGTAGTGGAGCATTGTAGTGTTGCAAAGACTTGCAAACCTGACTGCACAGAGGTAGAGGGATGCACCCAGGACCACAGATGACTCGATCCATATGCTTGTGGAGGGAGTGAGAACATGCAGGGTGGTCCTCTTCCCTTCGGATGGGCGGAAGAGACCTCTCCAGCAGACCAAATATGCTTGGTTGGAGATTGCAGAGGAGGTAAACAGCCGGGATGTTTTCAGGAGGATCAGGGTACAGTGATGGAAAGGTTTCAATGGTCTCCTTATATCAGGAAAGGTGAGTGCACAGCCACATTCAACTTCATCCTGCTGTGCTTCTCCTAACATCTTCATCACTCTGCCTTCCCAGCCCTACTCCTGCACATCATTGCTCACACCAACATACCTTGCAGATTCATCCATCCCTCTTTCTCTATCTACATTAGCACATTCCCATCTGAATAACCATGCCTAACACTCACCCTCATCCGAATGCAATCATACCAACTAACTACACACAACACAAGGAGGCCTTTTGACATTGGCACCCCACTGCATCAAAGTCACCCTCTAAAGTTACAATCCATTTATTCCGTACACTGATCCATCACTCTCATTCAACCTTATCTTATTTCCCTCTTTGTAGGAGAAGAGAGCCCACAATAAGATGGAGAAGCAGAGAACTAGAAGGGGCCCTCCATCATTGGCCATCTTAGCTTCAGCAGAGGAGGTCGCCCTGGAAGTATCAGGAATCACGGAGCAGCTGGAGGTGGGAGACGGAGAGACAGGGACATCTCATCAACCTAGTGACAGAATTACATCTCATACAGCTACATGGCATAGAGCAGTCCCTCATATGGGGACTGATGTCATCAGCCAGTGAATATTCATCATGTGTACAATGGTATCTGTACCCATTCTTGATATGACATATCTAACTCATCTCTTTACTGTCCCACAGTTCCATCAATAGGTCCTCCCCTCCACTGTTCAGCAGGAAGAGGAAGAGGAAGAGGAGCCTCCAGCCTCTGAGGGCACAGCATCAACAGACATGAGCACACCCAGCACCAGCGCAAAGGTGCATATTTCGGTTGGTCCCACACAAGATAGAGTAGGGTCTGTCACAAATCATGTGAGCAAGAGCCAGCAGAGGAGACTCCATGCCAGAGGGCGCAGGATGCTCCCAGCTCTGCTCCACTGCAGATGCTGAGCCTTGGGGGCCATCCAGAAAGAGGGCAATCCTGGAGGTGCAGCAAGAAGTGCAGGAGGCTTTGACAGGTTTTAATGGACGAGTCCATCTCCAACATGAGCACCACCATGTCACAGACGATGGCACGGTAGGTTCTTCCATAGAAAGGATGGCCATCTGCATGGAGCAGCTAATGTGCCACCCACAGGAGCACATGGTCTCTATGGAGAATAGATGGCAGATGCTCATAGCCCTCCTCTCTCAGAGGGATGTCAATATAGACTTGGATCCTCATGGCCCCACTGCTGTGCAGCAAGATGCTCTTCAGCTGGCTCCTGGGATCGCAATGGCCAAGTCTGCCCCTGCACAGTCGCAGGAAGAGCAGACTTTGGCGGGGCCATCACAGGCCCCAAGACCCAGAACTTGTCCGCCAAAAGTGTCGATGCAGTCGCAGCAGGGAAGTGAGCAGGCTGCCTCTACCTCTGCTGAAGCCACACACCTCGTAGAATCACGCAGAAGAGAAAGATGAAACACAAGTAGATGCAGAAGGGTACCCACTTGGATGTTTTAATAACTGTTTGTGTAAAGTTTGCATTACTGTGATGTCACAGATAAAAAGATTTATTTTCATCACTTTCCGATCATGGGCAATTTTGTCTGCAACTTTGGAAGTGGCTAAGTGAGTTGGACTAAATGGTGAGCCGTAACGTTACCTCCACCAATGGTGGTCATTGTGAAAGGTATAGTTTGTTCATTATAAGAATGCTTTATAGTGCTGCTGTGGGGTGGTGGGAAATTGTCGCAGCATGTGGCAACCATATGGGTGTAATGTCAGAAGTTAGGTAAATCTGGCCATGGTGAGGCCATCCCTGGCCTCCTGGGCAGCAATGTGCTCGGGTACTGATGGGATCCGGCCCGCGTGTTCCTCCAGTTCCTGTTCCTCCTCGGCTTCCAGCTGATGTTTCTCCTCCTCCTCCTGCTCCTCTTCCTCTGAAGACGCTGCGTGCTCAGAGCCTTGTTCCTCATGCAGCGCTAATCCTTGCTGCTGTGCTATGTTGTGCAGGGCACAGCAGACTATGACAATTGCTGGACTGAACGGCTCCTCCAGATCTGTCAAGGCATCTGAAGCACATTTTCAGCATGCATATTTTCTGCTCTTTGACACATCCGGTGGAAATGTGGCTGTCATTATATCTCTCCTCGGCCTCAGTACTTGGCCTCCTCAAGGGTGTCATGAGCCACGTCTTCAGTGGATAACCTTTTTCTCCAAGCAGCCAGCTGGAAAGTCTGTCTGGAGGAGTGAAGAGCTGAGGGAGCATGAACCGCCGCACAATGGAAGAGTCATGACAGCTGCCATGAAATTTGATACACATATGCACGATGATCTTCCTATGGTTGCAGACGCGCTGCACGTTGAATCCTTGTGATTGACAAAGACTCCTGGGCGATGGCTACATATGTGCAGTTGATGACTCCCTGCACCCATGGAAGCCAGTCAAAGCTGCAAAGCCAAGCGCCTGCTCAGTAACACTGGCTTTGTCAGTGGCAAAGTTGATATAATTGGCTGACTTGTCAAACAGGGTGTAGAGACCTGTGTGTTGCATCTGTGGACAGCCATCTGTGAGATGCCACAAATCTCTGCTGCAGATCCCTGGAAGGAGCCTGAGGCGAAGAAGTTGAGGGCACTGGTGACTTTGACAGCCACTGCTAAGGCATGTCCACCTGTTCCTCTGGGCTGCAGGTCTTTCTCCAGCAATGTGCAAATGTCTGCAATGACCTGGCGCGATAGCCTGAGCCTCCTTTGGCACTGCTGCTCAATCATGTTAAGGAATCTCATCATCTGCCTGTACACCCTGTGTTGGCGACATCTCCTCTGGCACGGGGCAACCTGGCGCTGATGCTCTCTGTCCAGTGCAGCATCAGGTGGTTGAGGAGAAGGTTGGTGGTGTTGTTGTTGGTGCTACTCGTATGCCTGCTGCTGCTGGTGCTGGGGCTCAATGTAATCCGATTCTCAGGACCAAGGTGAAGCAGTATAAACGGCACCCATGCTTATGAAATAGATGGCAGGTCAAGTAGAGATGACAGAAGCAATCCGTCAATGATGTGATAGGTTGTACCAATGAAGTGACAGTGGATTCCGACTTTGCTGAAAAGACGTGCAATGTCTAGAAAGCTAAATCTGTGCTGGCAATGCACTCAGTAACAGCATGAGGAAAGTTAACAGGTTTGAGGTGGGAGTATTTATTGTGCTTTCCATGCTCTGCATTAATGAGCTGGATCAATGACCACTGAACTTCCATCTCAGTTCACAAGACATGGTTCCCAAGCTGCATGGTTTCTGTGGTCATCCAGGGAAATTTGAAAGGTAGGGTTAAGGGTCTGACAAATACCTAATAATCATCTAAACTAGCTCGGCCGCCTCTGCCGTTCGGATCGCTGCTGCATTGGTAAACGCACCCGAGGGCAAAGCGTGTGGGAGCAGGATGACGGCGGGTTCACGACCCACTCCAATTTATTTCAAATTTCCCTCTCAACCTGCCTTCAATCCCACCTGCACGGACACCAGAAAATTCCGACCTGGTAAACACAGCCATGATGGTAGCAGTCTGAGCTTGTGTGCCAGCAAGCTGAGCTTGCTTGAGACCAATCTGAGCTTGCATGACAGAAGTCAAAGCTTCCACTGGAGCACTCAGACATTGGGTGGCTTGTGCTTGTGCTGCAATGGAAGCTGAGACATCAGCCATCAAATGCTGCATGATGATTGGGTTCATAAGTGAGCTAATAGATCTGCCCACATCTTCCATGCTGAAAATCACGTGCTCTAAGAACATAAACATAAGAACATAAGAATTAGGAACAGAAGTAGGCCATCTAGCCCCTCGAGCCTGCTCCGCCATTCAACAAGATCATGGCTGATCTGGCCGTGGACACAGCTCCACTTACCCGCCCGCTCCCCGTAACCCTTAATTCCCTTATTGGTTAAAAATCTATCTGTGACTTGAATACATTCAATGAGCTAGCCTCAACTGCTTCCTTGGGCAGAGAATTCCACAGATTCACAACCCTCTGGGAGAAGAAATTCCTTCTCAACTCGGTTTTAAATTGGCTCCCCCGTATTTTGAGGCTGTGCCCCCTAGTTCTAGTGTCCCCGACCAGTGGAAACAACCTCTCTGCCTCTATCTTGTCTATCCCTTTCATTATTTTAAATATTTCTATAAGATCACCCCTCATCCTTCTGAACTTTAAAGAGTAAAGACCCAGTCTACTCAATCTATCATCATAAGGTAACCCCCTCATCTCCGGAATCAGCCTAGTGAATCGTCTCTGTACCCCCTCCAAAGCTAGTATATCCTTCCTTAAGTAAGGTAACCAAAACTGCACGCAGTACTCCAGGTGCGGCCTCACCAATACCCTATACAGTTGCAGCAGGACCTCCCTGCTTTTGTACTCCATCCCTCTAGCAATGAAGGCCAACATTCCATTCGCCTTCCATTCTAAGCTCTGTGCAAAGCCCTGTGCAAGATTGGTGCTGGACTCCTCCATGTTCCTTGACATTGCATTCAGGCTTTCTGGCAGGTCTGCTAATGCACAAAGCATTTTGTTTTGCATACCCATTTGCATTCTTCTGTATGCCACCCCATCGAAGTCCTCATGTGAGTCCTCTGAGGCAGAACTCGTGTGCGATTTCGTCTTCCGGAGTGCTGGCATCAGCAGTACCCTTACCCCCTGCCCTGGCTGCAGCCCACTCATGCCCGGTGACTCACTACATGCAATTCCCATCTCTAAGATATTTTCTAATCTCCGCACCATGCGAGTATCTGAGCTGATGGCTGCGAGTGTCAGATCAAATAACAGTGCTTCCTCACTACTCTCCTCTCCCTCCTCTTCTTGAGCCATTGGCTGGGCAGGTTGGATTTCCTGTGCAATGAAAAAGGCACACAGATAGGGTTATGGTGAGGGACGGGGTGGAAAGCAAAAGGCGCATGCTTGTGCAGCTTGTAAATCAGGCGAGATTGTGGGATAAGGGGCAAGTGGCTTGTGAGAAGGAGGATAACATTTGAGGATACCAACTCCTTGTATTCTTTCAACCTCACCACTGTTCATTGGCTCAGCGATGCCCCTCCCAAGAATGGCCAGCCTCGTCTCATCCATGGGGATGAGGTTATGCAGGCTGTCCCCCACCGGTTAGGTTCTGCTGACGCTGGTTATGCACCACCTTTTCCTGCAAGGGAAAGAGAAGTGTGTCAGTGAGTGTGGTGCAATATGTTTGGTTGATGTGCCTGTCATGGTTAAATAGCTGGCAGTGTGTGCAAGCTGTGAGATGTGAGTGTGAGGCTTACAGCAGTGGTAAGTGTGTAAGGGTGAGGTAAAGGTATGAATGTGTGGTTTGAGGTATGCTTGGTAGAGATTGTTGATCGGTGAGTGATGGGAGTGTGGAGCATGGTGCATTGAGCAGTGCATGAGGCTAGTGGTGCAGATGGTGAGATAGGCATTAGAAGATGAATTCACTGACCTTGACCACTCATATAGGTCAATTAAATTTCTTCCTGCACTGCATCCACGTCCTCGGGGCTATATTGCTGGCATTCAGCTATCTGCTCCCATAGCACTTTTCCCGGCTGCCTGGAGGGCTTCTGGTCTCCTGTGGGAAGAGGGCTCTGTCCCCCTATTGATCTCCTACAACAAAGCCTTCAATGCTGCATTGGAGAACCTTGGTGCATACCCTATCCCCTGTTGTGCCATCATTAATTATTCTTTTCCACTGTCTTCCCCAGCCAGTTCAATGATCTGCTACAGGCAGAATGCACCACCCCTTTAAGATGTGCAGACTGCTTTTAAGTAGTGCAGGCTAGCTTTAATTTGTACTAGCCTCGCCCGAACTTGGGCTCCCTGCTGAGCATTCAGCCACTTAGCAGTGCGTTCAGTGCTGGATTGAATGCCACAATCAGGGAAATGTGCAGACAGCACAAAGTTTGCGTGCTGCCTGCAGTCCTCCGAACGAACATGGGTTGATCGCATATTGTGATCGCCACGCCCGATTTCGGGGTCTAAACCAATTTCAAGGGCTATTACTCCCCCACCCCCCAGCTCCAAATAAAACAGCACCTCACATGAGAAAAGCCTTCCAAATCCCAAATTTCCTGTGAGCAATGTAACAGGAGATAACTTTTGTAAGAACTTAACAAAATGCGGCCACTCTAATTGTTGGATTTAGGGGCCGATAACATTTTATTAATAACATGTCAGTTCAACTTTTTGCAAAACTCTGTACTACTATTGTGAGCTTTAAGGGTTTTACTCATGCTGATTCAGGAAACTGTTATGCACACCAATTAATCCAAGACATTCCTCTAGGGATTTTGCTAGGCACAAAGAATTTTCCTGTGCACTTATGAACCAGTCCATTAACACAGCAGTCCAATGTAAGTGTTTTCCTGACTGTCAGTGAACTGGAACTGCGTTCATTGACTCCCCTTGTTCAATCTGAAACTAGGGTCTTAAATCTAAACAAAGCAAACTACATAGGTATGAGGGGAGAGTTGGCTAAGGTAGATTGGGAAACTACATTAAAAAGTATGATGGTAGACAAGCAATGGCTAGCATTTAAAGAACGAATGCATAATTTACAACAAACATACATTCCTTTAAGGCACAAAGACCCCACAGGCAAAGTGATCCAACCAAGGCTAACAAGAGAAGTTAAAGTTAGTATTAGATCAAAGGAAGAGGCTTATAATGTTGCCAAAAAGAGCAGTAAGCCTGAGGAATGGGAGGATTTTAGAATTCAGCAAAGGAGGACCAAGAAATTAATAAAGAAAGGGAAAATAGAATGAGAGTAAACTAGCGAGAGACCTGAGGCTAGATTTTCCATTATTTTTGCATGCATACCGCCCACTTGACGTCCATTTTAACGCTGAAATGAGGTGTTACGCCCATATGTCGCCCATTTAGGCACAAAATGGAAACATGCCCATTTCTCGGACACTTATCGCCGAGCATTACTTTCGGCATGTAGGTAACAACGAGAAAAAATAATACCGCCCGCTCACTTTTTTGGGCGGAATCATTAGAATGGCCGAACCCAACGCCCATAATATTGCCCAGCATTACTTTCGGCACATAATTAACGCCAAGATTCAATAATACCGACCGCCCACTTTTTTTTATCGTAAAGGTCACATTTGCTGAAACTAATGCCCAGTATATCGCCCAGCGTCACTTTCACCACCTCGCACACATCTTGCCCACAATATCGCTCGCTGAAAAAACCGCTGTGAAAAAGTTGAACTGATCTGAACTAATCACAGCGGTGTGGGCGCCATTTTGTAAATCGCAGGTCACTTCATTGAAAAGGTTGCTTCAACTTCAGGGGAGTTTGGATGTACTCTGGAGTTCTTCTCAATTGATGTGACCATCTGAACAGACATCTTATCATACTGTGGACGATTGGATTTTACTGCAGGTGTCTTAGTCGGGAAATTTATTGCTTGTGAACAATCGGCATTATACTTTTATTGGAATGGGGCTAACCATTTCTCAGCCTGCATCGATCACAACGCAGATGCTGCAGAGTTCAAATGACACAATGTCTAATCCACAGAATTATGTACCCAATCTAAGACATGCCAAACTGATAAGGAGGACCAGACCATACACCTTCCACACTAACAGGGAGAAGCGGTCTTACCTCATCTTATCCGAGAACGCCTGCCTTCGGAGACTGCGCTTCCACAAAGTGGTTATCAGTGAGATATGCCAGCTCATTTGGACAGATCTGCAGCCTGCCGCGTCTTCAGGACTGCACTGTCCGTCGAGGTCAAGGTCACTGCGGTTCTACGCGTCCGGTTCCTTTCAGGCCTCTGTGGTCGACATTTGTGCTATATCGCAGCATGCCACATATTGCTGCATTAGACACTGAAGCCCTGTACACATGTAGGATGGATTTTATCAGTTCCCTATGACCACGGAGACTCAGATTGACAGAGCTCTAGGATTCTACCAAATTGCTAACTTCCCCAAGGTGCAGTGAGCAATACACTGTACGCACATCGCCATGCGGGCACTTTCTCAGGATGCAGAGGTTTTTCGCAACCGAAAAGGATTTCACTCCCTGAAGGTCCAACTAGTTGTCGAGCAAACCAGATAATTATGGCAGTGAATGCCAAATTTCCTGGCAGCTTTGATGAGGCTCACATCCTGCGTGAGAGCGCTATCTCTGACATGTTTACCAGTTCGCCACAAGGTCAATATTGGATGTTTGGTGACAAACGATATGGCCTAGCCACCTGGCTGATGCCCCCCTGCATGACACCCACACCGAGGCTGAGAAGGGATATAACGAGAGCCACAGAGCCACACACAATGTGGTCCAGGAAACAATTAGTGTGCTTAAGCAGTGCTTTAGATGCCTGGAGCACTCAGGAGAGGAGCTCCAATACAACCCTAATCAGGTAGCTCAATTTGTGGTCGTGTGCTCCATGCTGCACAACCTGGCTATCAGGAGGGGACAAGAATTGCCAGAAGGGACTGATGGTCCACCTCAGGAGAGAGAGGAAGAGGAGGATGAGGGGCTGGACACTGACCTCGGGCCAGACAATCAGGCTGACTATGCAACCATGGCCACGCCCCCCTCCAGAACGCAGGAAAGGGCCTGTGGTGACTACATAGCTGCAAGACTCTTATGTCAACAGCTCATAAATCAGCGATTTGCCTGAAAGAACATTGCTGTTATTGACAAAGCTGACACACTGCTGTGTGTGCAGCTCAGACATCAATGGTGGGCACCACCTTGGTGCCAGTTAAAATTTAAGTTCATTGAAGTTAAGTTTAATTATACTCTTTCATGTTAAGGAATCACTCGTGTGTAATGGTCCAGCTATCTGAGACAATGCACAACAAGGTTATGTTGAATAAAAAACATTTAATATGACCATGGGTCTGAAATCATAAGTATCATGGGCAAAAACACCTCACCCCTACCCCACTTTTTAGAACACTGACATCAATCAAATGGTCAACATGTCCAGCAACACAGAACACAAATGCAAACCAACAGGGTGGCCCCCTCCCCTCAAACCTTACAACAAATTGCATACACCGAGATGCTGATATAAAAAAGCCATCACCTGAGGACATGCACCTCACTTTCCTTCCCCTCTCCCCTTCTTCTCCCCACCTCTACCCCTTCTCCTCCTCGCTTCACGCCGCCTAGCCAAAGCGCTCCTCAGACTGTGCCTCATTGGGGGGGAAGAAGACAGAGCCGATGGTTGCACGGATACAGGAGCAGGGGGTACCGTGGTGGGAACATTCTCGGATCCAGAAGCAAGATCTTGCTCCTGCCTCTCATGTGTCGTTGGCACTGGGGGTGCAGAGCCTAGGGTGGAGTGCCACGCTCCGGGACCACTGGGAGGCCTGTGCCACCAGTGTTCCTGGCTATCGCCTCCTGGAACGTACTCCCCCCATGGTGCTGGAGATGCTAGCCAGCTATCGGGATATGCCCTCCAATGCCTGTAGGATCTGGTCACCTATGTCTACTGTCCTCCTGAACAACTCTACCATGTCGCCCCTCTCATCTGATGTTCGTGGAGCAGACCAGCCGCGTCCACGAAACCTCCATGGGGTCAGTGCCGTCCTGGGGACACCTGGGATGCCCTGTGGCGAGGTGCTTGGGCCCGGTACCTCCAGAGTGGAGGTGGGAATGGCTGGAGGAGCACTAGATGGCCTTGGGGTCGAATGCCTTCTGGAGCCTGATGATGCAGGCCTCAAGTCCGCAATCTCATCTGTTGAGAATGGACCCAGCAGATTGATGATCAAGAATCGGAGCTCCTCAGCACCAGATGTAGGATCGTCCGGCGAGGCCAACCCCGCGCCCCCACCTTCTGGCCTCTGTGGTCTTGCCTGGGGACGCGCTGCTGGCTGAGTTGTAAAACACAAATGAGTTTATTTGAGGAGAAGGGGGTGCTAGGGTCACAAGGTGAGCCCAGCGCTACACACAGCATATGCACGACAAAAGCACCACTGCTATCAAAATCATCGCAGACATAACATTTCATGCCCATCAACACACTCTGCATTGCAATGATTCTCATGAGCATTATTTATAGGACACTTTTAGAGATCATCTATCATATATTATTGTTCGGTTATGAGTGGGTGTGGCATCTATTGACTTTACATCACGCAATGGTGTATACTTTACTCACGTGGCATCACTTCAGGGTCTGCAGCTGCCTGCGTGGCCACCCGGGGGTGGGTCCCCACTCGTGCGAGCACCCACTCCTCCATGTCAGTGAGGTCGCTGATGACCGGTGGCCTTCCACCTGTTCGCCTCTGCTTGGCCCTATTTCTCGATAGCTTCTTCTGTAAAAGGTCACAGGATGACATGCCATGAGATCATTGCGTGAGACCATTGCTAGGTACTGTCACAGAGACTGATACAACACATAACCGACAGATGTAATCATGATTATTATGATAATGATCATTCTTTACCTAAAGACGTGCACCGTGACCACAAGCTTTGAGTAAAACATTCCGGTAAAAGTGAAAGACCTCACATCTGATTATAGTCACCCATGACTCTTACAAATCAAATTATTTAAATATATAAGTGCATCTAAATAAATGTAATACTTACTCTTGTGGATCCGACAAGGTCGTTCCATCACTTTTAGCATTGGTTACCCTCACGCTCCTCGTTGGTCACCGACGAGACCACCTCTGCTATCTCGGCCCATATATTCTGATAGTCCTTTGGGGTGGGCTTCCCACTCCCTCCCTGTGTCAAATCACCCCAGCGTGACTCGACCTCCTGCATGAGGGAGGCATTAGCCATGTCTGAGAACCTCCTCGCTGTCTTTCCTCCTCCCAATTGTTCCTCTCCCAGCTCACTGCTCTCGCCAGTGTCAGTCTCCACAGCGAGCTGTGTCACCTCCTCCACTCCCTCCATTATAGGCAGCAAAGTTGTGAAAATATCTGGCAGGTAACAGCTAACTATTTTCTCACAATTTGCTATAAATTTCAAAACTCTCCCTCTTACCACTCAAAACAGCCAAACAAGTACCCACACCACACCCACACACGCCTTCACTCCCTCTCTGCTCCCTCTCTCTCTGTCTCCTCTGATGTGCATGTAATGATGACCCTTGACCTCCTGAATCAAGGGAAACGAGCATTGCCATGCTAAGGATGGTGATACTTTACGGCAGAAGGTCAGAGAGATTTAATGCTAACGCTCATTTCAGATTGTTCACGGTAAAATGGAGACCAGGGACTTTGAAAATGGGTGACAATCTGGCGATATGAAAACCCATATTTACCACCCACGCCGGAAATAATGCCCATTTTTGGGCGATCTGCACAAAAGTGTAAAATCTAGCTCCTGAAAACAGACTGTAAAAGCTTCTACAGATATGTAAAAAGGAAAAGATTAACAAAAGTTAATGTGGGTCCTCTACAGGCTGAGGTTGGAGAAATTATAATGGGGAATAGAGAAATGGCAGAGAAATTAAACACATACTTTATGTCTGCCTTCATGGAAGAAGATGCAAAAAACCTCCCGGAAATAGTGGAGAAGCATGGGTCTAGCAAGAATGAGGAACTGAAAGAAATTAATATTAGTAAAAAGATAGCACTGGAGAAATTAATGGGGCAGAAAGCCAATAAATCCCCATGACCTGATGGCCTACATCCTAGGGTTTTGAAAGAGGTGGCTACAGAGGTAGTGGATGCATTGGTTGTCATCTTCCAAAATTCTATAGATTCTAGAATGGTTTCCACAAATTGGAAGGTAGCTAATGTAACCCCGCTATTTAAGAAAGGAGGGAGAGAGAAAATGGGTCATTACAAACCAGTTAGTCTGACAGTAGTAGGGAAAATGCTGGAATCTATTATTAAGGATGTGGCAACAGGGCACTTCAAAAATAATAATAGGGTTGGGCAGAGCCAGCACCGATTTTTGAAAGGGAAGTCATGTTTGACAAAACTGAAGAGTTTTTTGAGGTTGTAACTAGTAGAATAGATAAGGGGGAGCCAGTGGATGTGGTATATTTGGATTTTCAGAAGGCATCCTATAAGCTGCCACACAAGAGGTTATTAAACATAAAAACATAATTAGGACTCAATCGTAATATGCTAGCATGGATTGAGGATTGGTTAATGGACAGAAAACAGAGAGTAGGAATAAACGGGTCATTTTCGGGTTGACAGGTTGTAACTAGTGGGCTGCCGCAAGGATCGGTGCTTGGGCCCCAGCTCGTCACAAGCTATATCAATGATTTGGATGAGGGGACCAAATGTAATATATCCAAATTTGCTGATGATACAAAGCTAGGTAGGGATGTAAGTTGTGAGGTGGATGCAAAGGGGCTTCAAGAGGATATAGGCAGACTAAGTGAGTGGGCAACAACAAGGCAAATGGGATATAATGTGAAGAAATGTGAAGTTATCCATGTGAAGTTTGGTAGGAAAAATAGAAAAGCAGAGTATTTTTTAAATGGTGAGAGATTGGGAAATGTTGGTGTTCAGAGGGATCTGTGTGCCCTTGTACACAAATCACTGAAAGTTAACATGCAGGTACAGCAAGCAATTAGGAATCGAATGGTATGATGGCCTTTATTACAAGAGGATTTGAGTATAAGAGTAAAGAGGTCTTACTGCAATTATATCATTATCATCATAGGCAGTCCCTCGAAACGAGAATGACTTGCTTCCACACCAAAAAAAAGGATAAGTTCACAGGTGTTTCGAATGAAGAACCCGAACTACACCCTCAAGGGTGGAAGATGTCTGTGCATGGATTTTTTTAACGTGAGGTGGACATTGCATACCAGCCACCACATGGGCTTGACAGAACTAGGCCTTGGTCCAGTGGCAAGGATTACCCAATTATATAGGGTCCTGGTGAAACCGGGCCTGGAGTATTGTATACAGTTTTGGTCACCTTACCTAAGGAAGGATATATTTGCCATAGAGAGAGTGCTACGAAGGTTTACCAGACTGATTTCTGGGATGGAGGGATTGTCCTATGAGGTGAGATTGAGTAGACTAGGCCTATATTCTCTAGAGTTTAGAAGAATGAGAGGTGATCTCATTGAAACATACACAATTCTTACAGGGCTTGACAGGGTAGGATGCAGGGAGGATGTTTCCTCTGGCTGGGGAGTCTAGAACCAGGGGTCACAGTCTCAGAATAAGGGGTCAGCCATTAAGGACTGAGATGAGGAGAAATTTCTTCACTCAGAGGGTGGTGAATCTTTGGAATTCTCTACCCCAGAGGGCTGTGGAGGCTCAATCATTGAGTATATTCAAGACAGAAATCAATAGATTTTTGGATATTGAGATAATCAAGGAATATGGGGATAGTGCAGGAAAGTGGAGTGGAGGTAGAAGATCAGCCATGATCTCAGTGAATGGTGGAGTAGGCTTGAGGGGCCAAATGGCCTACTCCTGCTCCTATTTCTTATGTTCTTATGTTCTTGCCCTCTCTGCAACTTTTGACACCATCGACGACACCATCCATCTCCAACGCCGCCATTGTCTGTCTCAGTGAGAATGCCCTCACTTGGTTCCACTCTTACCCATCCAATGGTAGCCAGAGTGTCATCAGCAATGGCTTCTTTTCTTGCTCCTGCATCATTACTCCTGGAGTCCCCCAATGATCTACCCTTGGTTCCCTCCTCATTCTCATCTACATGTTGCTCCTCGACATCATCAGAAGACACGGCATCAGGTTCCACATGTATGCTGACGAAGCCCAGCTCCATCGCCCACCAGCTCTCTCGGCCCCTCCACTGTCTCAGTGCTGTCAGCCTACTTATCCAAAATCTGGTCATAGATGAGCCACAATTTCCTCCAGTTAAATATGGGGAAGACTAAACCCATCATCTTTGGCTTCACCGCAAACTCTGTATATTCACCACTGATTCCATCCCCATTCCCAACCATTGTCTGAGGTTCAAGCTGTCTGTTCACCACCTTAGCATCCTATTTGACCCTGAGCTGAGCTTCTGACCAGCTATCCTCTCCATCACAAAATCATCTTATTTTCAACTCAATAACATCACCCGTCTCCGCCTCGCCTCAGCCCACCTGCTACCAAAATGCTACAAAGATTCACCAGACTGATTCCTGGGATGGGGGGGTTGTCCTATGAGGAGAGATTGAGTAGACAAGGCCTATATTCTCTAGAGTTTAGAAGAATGAGAGGTGATCTCATTGAAACATACAAAATTCTTACAGAGTAGATGCAGGGAGGATGTTTCCTCTGGTTGGGTTGAGTCTAGAACCAGAGGGTCACAGTCTCAGAATAAGGGGGTGGCCATTTAGGACTGAGATGAAGAGAAACGTCTTCACCCAGAGGTTGGTGAATCTTTGGAATTCTCTACTGCAGAGGGCTGTGGAGACTCAGTTTTTGAGTATATTCAAGACAGAGAACTTTTGTCTGAGGCTGAACCAGATTGTTTGCAACTTTAGTGTTGATATTTGACCCTAAAATTAGCTTTCAACCACATATCTGCAGCATAATTAAGATCGCCTATTTCCACCTCTGTAACATCGCCCATCTCCGCCCTTGACTCAGCTCATCTGCTGCTGAAGCTCTCATCCATGCCTTTATTACCTCTAGGCTTGACTATTCCAACTCATTCCTGGCTGGTCTTCCACATTCTACCCTATGTAAACTAGAGGTGATCCAAAAATCGTCTGCTTGTGCCCTAACTCACATCAAATCCTGTTCACCCATCACACCTGTGCTTGCTGACCTACATTGGCCTCCGGTTGAGCAACACCTCAATTTCAAAATTCTCATCCTGATTTTCAGATCCCTCCATGGCCTCACCCCTCCCTATCTCTGTAAACTCCTCCAGCTCCACAACCCCCCGAAATGCCTGCGCTCCTCTAATTCTGCCCTCCTGAGTATCCCTGATTATAATCGTTCAACCATTGGTCACCATGCCTTCTGTTGCCTTGGCTCCAAGCTCTGGAACTCCCAGCCTAAACCTCTCTGCCTCTCTACCTCTCTTTCCTCCTCCAAGACGTTCCTTAAAACATACCTCTTTGATCAAGCTTTTGGTCACCTATGCTAATTTTTACTTATGCAGCTCGGTGTCAAATTTTTATCGCATAATATTCCTGTGAAGTGCCTTGGTTAGTTTCATTACGTTTAAAGGCACTATATAAATACAAGTTGTTGTTGATAGATTTTTGGCTATTAAGGGAATCAAGGGATATGGGAATCATGCAAGAAAGTGGAGTTGAGGTAGGAGATCAGCCATGATCTTATTGAATGGTGGAGTAAGCTCGCCAGGCCGAATGGCCTACTCCTACTTCTAATTCTTATGTTCTTATGTTCTTGGGGACAACAATAGTATATTCATTCCTAGTTCTTCTTCTCACATCCTACAACCCACAATTTATTCTCCCTTTCAAGCTACTCAGGCTATATGCATGCATTTCTCTCTTCCCCCTGCTCCAATCACCATAACCCGACTCTTGTGTCTTTCTGCTTTCACATAATCAGCAAACAGCCAAGCAGCCTATCCCCGAGGGCATTGCAGAGAGCGAGAAGGGAGATGAAGAGGAGGAAGAAGACACATCTTTCACTCGCAGACACCAGCTCGGATATTGGCAGTGCGGGTACTTTAGAGACTAATATAATAACGGGATCTGCACAGGGTAGGGCACCGGGCACGAGTGGGCTGCAGCAAGACCAGGGGGGAAAGTATAGCTCAGGGGCCAGCTCCTCCGAGAGTGAGTTTGCACGTGAGTTCTGCTGCACAGGACTCAGATGAGGACCTCGATGGGGAGGCCTTCAGAAGAAGGGTGATGGACATGCACACGGAAATGATAGGTGCAATGGGAAGCCTGCCAGAAAACTTCTTGGCAATATCAAGGAGCACGGAGGAGTCCACCTCCAACATTGGAAGCCCCGATGACCTTGACTGTCACTGGGAGAGCTGTGGTCACCCTGGTTTGAGTGGGAGGTCTGGTTGCAGGAGGTGGCAGAGTTTTGCGACCACCTCTTTGATGAAGTGAAGCCTCCTAATACTCTGCTCCTCGCTTAATTGGAGGTAGAAATGCTGTCAGAAGACCCTAAGTAGATAAATGCTCCAGTTGAGAGCCCAGATGGCCCTCCTCCTCCTTCTGCGCACATGTTTCCGACTTTCTCGCTGCCTCCGATCCTTCCACTGTAGATCCTGGCTGCTAGTGCAGCCCCCTTGACTTTTAGCAAGTGTTGTAGTTTGAAGCGTTTCAAAAATAATAAGGGAGTTTTGTACTTGCCAGAACATTCCCTGATACCAACTAATCTTGAAATAACTGAAGAAAACTCTTGTGTTTGCAGGAAGTAGCACACAGCCACTCAAATTGCAAAACCCTGTCAGGTGCGAGTGATTGGTGATTATTCCTTTAAATATCGTCACTGGAGCCGGCTTCCTGCTGCTGCACGCTAGCTCTATCTGTTGTCACTTTCTCTAGCCAGTAACAGCAATGGCCAGAACAAAATTGGGAGATCGGGCGTCAAGTGAATGTTGCACACTCACCGATGTCATGATCTCCGTGATTGTGATGTTCCCAGCGATCAAGTTTAGTGGCAATGCTACCGGAATCCCAGAAATGGTGTGCACCGCTGGAACCACCATCAGCTGATGCTGACTGGCGTATGGCGCTGAAGACACAATTTTTTAACCCATTGTGCTCTTTTTGGGTATTACTGTTGAGATCATAGTACATTTAGCCATGTTGCCTCTACACAGACATAACTGCCTGGAATTTCTGCAGGGGCTCTTCAGCAGAAGAATCCTCCAGAAATTCACGGTCATTATGTGGCTATAAAGACATGAATGTTTTCAAACTTTTCTTATGTTGATGAAGCATCATTACATCAGAAGATTTTGGTTCCAGTACCCTGAACTTTTCATCATCTGACATAAATTGTTTGGAAGCAGAATTTATTATTATGAACAGTTTTATTCACTTGATCTCTCAGCCAACATCAAATCATTTAATAGGTACTAGAAAGGCTGGTTAGAGGGATTACTAGATGAGGTTCCAGAAAGGCTGGCTGTACTTAAAGTAGATAAGTCATCAAGACCGGATGGGATGCATCTTTGAACACTGAGAGAAGTGAAGGAAGAAATTGCGGAGGTACTGGCCATAATCTTCCAAACCTCCTTAGAAACGGGGATGGTGCCAGAGGACTGGAGAATTGCAATGTTACACTCTTGTTCAAAAAAGGGTGTAAAGATAAACCCAGCAACTACAAGCCAATAGTTTAACCTCAATAGTGGGGAAGCTTTTAGAAACAGTTATCAAGGACAAAATTAACAGTCACTTGGACAATTATGGATTAATTAAGGAAAGCCAGCACAAATTTGTTATCGGCAAATCATGTTTAACCAACTTGATTGAGTTTTTTGATGAGGTAACAGAGAGGGTTGATAAGGGCAATGCAGTTGGCGTGGTGTACATCGATTTCCAAAAGACGTTCAACAAAGTGCCACATAATAGGCTTGCCAGCAAAATTTAAGCCCATGGAATAAAAGGGACAGTGGCAGCATGTATACGAAATTGGCCAAGTGACAGGAAACAGAGTTGTGGTGAATGGTTGTTTTTTGGACTGGTGGAAGGTATACAATGGTGTTCCCCAGGGGTCAGGTCGGCGCTAGGACCATTGCTTTTCTTGATATATATTAATGACTTGGATGTGGGTGTACAGGGCACAATTTCAAAATTTGCAGATGACACAAAACTTGAAAGTATAGTGAACAGGATGGAGGATAGTGATAGGCTTCAAGAGGACGTAGGCTGGTGGAATGGGCAGACACGTAGCAGATGAAATTTAATGCAGAAAAGTTTTGTAGAAATAATGAGGAGAGGAAATATAAACTAAAGGGTACAATCCTTAAGGAGGTGCATGAACAGAGAGACCTGGGGTATATGGGCACAATTCGTTGCAGGTAACAGGACACATTGAGAAAGCAGTTAAAAAAGCTTATGGGATCCTGGACTTCACGAATAGAGGTATAGAGAACAAAAGCATACAAATTATGACGAACCTGTAAAGAACACTGGTTTGGCCTCAACTGGAGTATTGTGCCTAATTTTGGGCACCACACTTTAAGAAGGATGTGAAGGCCTTAAAGAGGGTGCAGAAAAGATTTACAAGAATGATTTCAGGGATGAGTGATTTCTGTTCCATGGATAGACTGGAGAAGCTGGGGTTGTTCTCCTCATAGCAGAGAAGATTGGGAGTAGATTTGATAGAGGCATTCAAAATCATGAGGGGTCTAGACATAGTAGATAGCGAGAAACTGTTCCCATTGGCAGAACGGTCGAGAACCAGAGGACACAGTTTTAAGGTGATTGGCTAAAGAACCAAAGGCGACATAAGAAAAAAACATTTTAGACGCCGAGTGGTTAGGATCTAGAATGCACTGCTTGAAAGGATGGTGGAAGCAGACTCAATCACGGCTTTCAAAAGGGAGTTAAGTGCCTAAAAGAAAAATATTTGCAGGACTATGGGGAAAGGACGGGGGAATGGGACTAGCTGATGTGCTCTTGCCAAGAGCCAGCACAGGCTTGACGGGCCGAATGGCCTTCTTCTGTTCTGTAACCATTCTATGATTCTAACATTTATTCCCGGCCTAGTTCTCGGAATAAAGCCTCCTTTAGACTTTTGATTATAATCTTTTATGTTTTCACAATTTATTTGGTAGCTGCAATCCTTTTGCCTAAGTATTGCTGGACTTCCTTTTATCTTTCTTTAAATGCATCCTCACACACAATAACTACCAGGGGCTAGAAATTGCGGGAGCACAAAAGTATTGCCAGGCTCTACACAATTGAATCCGATGCAAACTTCCAGTTTAACAGTCCAGGAGGGAGGTGGGGTGGTAAATCAAGAGCTACTACTTCCCTTGCTGCGCTAAACGGAGCAAGAGCGGCAGTAGCAGCAGAGCGCTGCACAATGTCCCGTGCAGCATTGCCGGATTCATAGGCTCCTTCCCTCCTTCAAAGAGAAGGGCCAATGCTGAGGTCATTTCAAGGTAATGACTGTCCGCGATGGCACCTGCGCTCCGCAGAAAGCAGCCCTAAGCATTCTAAGAGAGTGCAGGGCTGATCAATTGCGGGACGGAAAATATTCAAAAAACAACACACTGGAGTGATAATAAATTTTTGGCCTACCTGACCACCACTGCCTTCAATTACCGCTGCCCAAGTGGCCGGCCGAAGTCACAATGCCTCTTGCAGCTGCCGTTGTTGAAGCCCGGTGATGTTGCAGGGGGTGGAACCGAATTTAAGATCCGGGGCAATAACAGGTTGCTGGATTTTGTTATGATCTCCGGGGTGCAGGAGATTGAAGCGGTAAGTTTTAGCGCCAGCGCTAACCTGCCATGCAAATTTGTGGACGTCGGTAATGGTATGTATTTAACCCCTTGTAAACTGCATTACACTACCACCAGAGGGCCTACCTGTTGGAGTCCCAAGGGATCCCAGCATCCCTTGGGAGCAAGGTATATTACCAGGCCACCCCCGAGACACCTGCACTCTGGAGTCTTATTAAAGGAGCTAAGATCATACTTGCTCATTGTACACAGTACTCAGATTCATCATTTATTATGAGCGTACCAATTGGCGACGAAGTAACAAACAGCCGTGTGAAAATGCAAAGAACAGTTGGTATCCTGGAGAAGTTCTCAGAGGGGGAACGATTGGGAGGCCTTCGTGGAGAGACTCGACCAATACTTTGTGGCCAACGAGCTGGAAGGGGATAAGAACGCTGCCAAATGAAGGGCGATCCTCCTATCTGTCTGTGGGGCAACAACCTATGGCCCCATGAAGAATCTCCTAACTCCGGTAAAACCAACAGAGAAATCCTATAAAGAACTGTGTATGCTGGTCCGGGAGCACCTAAATCCTAAGGAAAGCGTTTTGATGGCGAGATATCGGTTCTGCACGTGTCAATGGTCGGAGGGCCAGGAAGTGGCAAGCTATGTCTCCGAACTAAGGCGCCTCGCAGGACATTGCAAATTTGAGGGATTCCTAGAACAAATGCTTAGAGACTTTTTTATACTGGGCATTGGCCATGAGACAATCCTTCACAAACTGTTGACTGTTGAAATTTCAAATCCAAGTAAAGCCATAACGATAGCCCAGGCATTTATGTCCACCAGCGACAACACCAAACAGATTTTGCAGAGTAAAGAAGTTTCGGCCAGTACTGTGCATAAAATAACGTCGTTTTCGAGCAGAAATATACATGGCAGAATGTACACGCCACCTCAGATGACCCAGAATCCGCCATCAATCATTAATGCGAGGTAGTTAACACCTTGTTGGCACTGCGGAGGTGATCATCGGCCCCATCAATGCCGCTTCAAGCACTATGCATGCAATGATTACAGAACAATGGGACACCTCCAGCGAATGTGCAGGCGAGCTGCAAACCCTGCAAACCCTGTAAATCACCACATTGCAGAGGGAAGTCGATCCACTGTGGATCAGGTTGAATTGGAGACTCGTACCAAGGAGGCAGAAGTGTACGGGGTACACACATTCATTACGAAATGTCCATCAATAATGTTGAAAGTTGAACTGAACGGAATTCCAGTATCTGTGGAACTGGACATGGGTGCGAGTCAGTATTATGAGTAAAAAGGCCTTCGACAGGCTGTGGGGCAAAAAGGCACACAGGCTGTGGGGCAAAAAGGCACACAGGCCCAAGCTCAGCCCCATTCATACCAAACTAAGAACTTACACCAAGGAACTAATCGCTGTAATTGGCAGTGCAGAAGTCAAAGTCTTCTATGACGGAGCAGTACATGAACTCCCGCGGAGGATTGTGCCAGGGGATGGCCCAACATTGTTTGGCAGAAGTTGGCTGGGAAAAATCCGCTGGAACTGGAATGACATCCGAGCGCTTTCGTCCGTCGATGACGCCTCATGTGCCCAGGTTCTGAGCAAGTTCCCATCATTGTTTGAGCCAAGCATTGGAAGCTTCTCGGGGGCGAAAGTGCAGATCCATTTGGTTCCTGGTACGCGACCCATCCACCACAAGGCACAGGCGGTACCGTACATGATGCGTGAGAAAGTGGAAATTGAGCTGGACAGGCTGCAGCGAGAAGGCATCATCGCACCGGTGGAATTCAACGAGTGGGCTAGTCCAATTGTCCCGGTACTTAAAGAGGACGGCACGGTTAGAATTTGTGGGGACTATAAAGTAGCGATTAACCGTTTTTCACTACTGGACCAGTACCCACTACCGAAGGCAGACGACCTATTTGCGACCCTGGCTGGAGGGAAGACATTCACCAAGCTGGACCTGACCTCGGCCTACATGATGCAGGAGCTGGAGGAGTCTTTGAAAGACCTTACCTGCATCAACACACACAAAGGTCTGTTTATCTATGCCCGTTCGGGATTCGGTCGACCGCGGCAATCTTCCAACGGAACATGGGGAGCCTGCTAAAGTCAGTTCCTCGCACCGTGGTTTTCCAGGACGACATACTGGTTACAGGTCGGGACACCATTGAGCATTTGAAGAGTCTGGAAGAGGTTTTTAGTCAGTTGGATCGCATGGGGCTCAGGTTGAAACGCTCGAAGTGTGTTTTCCTGGCATGGGAGGTCAAGTTCTTGAGAAGAAGAATCACAGCAGACGGCATCAGACCCACCGACGCCAAGACGGAGGCCATCAGGAATGCGCCGAAACCACAGAGCATGACGGAGCTGCGGTCATTCCTGGGCCTCCTTGACTATTTTGGTAATTTTCTACCTGGGTTAAGCACCCTGCTAGAACCCCTACATGCACTACTGCACAAGGGAGACCCACTGGGTATGGGGGAATTGACAAGAGGCTGCCTTTAAGAAAGCCAGAAACCTTTTGAGTTCAATCAAACTGCTTGTCCTGTATAACCCTTGTAAAAGATTAGTGCTAGCTTGCGATGCGTCATCATACGGGGTCGGGTGTGTGTTACAACAGGCTAACGAATCGGGGATTTCGCAACCGGTCGCTTATGAATCCAGGAGTTTGCCCAAGGCCGAAAGGGCTTACAGCATGATTGAAAAAGAGGCTCTGGGGTAAAAAAAAAATGCACTAGTACTTATTTGGCCTCAAGATTGAGCTTAAAACTGACCACAAGCCGCTCATATTGCTGTTCTCTGAGAGCAAAGGGATTAACACCAATGCCTCTGCCCACATCCAAAGATGGGCGCTCACGCTGTCGGCATACAACTATGTAATCCGTCACAGACCGGGCACAGAGAACTGCACAGATGCTCTCAGTCAGCTACCATTGCCCACCACCGGGGTGGAAATGGCACAGCCAGCGGACTTGCTCTTGGTAATGGAGGCATTCGAAAACGGCCCGCCAGTTTAAGACCTGGACCAGCTAGGATCCTTTACTGTCCTTGGTAAAAAAACTGTGTCCTTCATGGGAGCTGGTCCAGCGTCCCAGCGGAGATGCAGGAGGCGATTAAGCCGTTCCACAGGCGCAAAGATGAAATGTCCCTGCAGGCGGACTGTCTGTTGTGGGCCAATTGCCTGGTCTTGCCCAAGAAAGGCAGAGATACATTCATTTGTGAACTGCCCAGCACCCACCCAGGCATAGTAATGATGAAAGCCATAGCCAGATCCCATGAGTGGTGGTTCGGCATCGATTCAAATTTAGAGTCATGCATGAACCAGTGCAACACTTGCTCTCAGCTGAGCAATGCATCCAGAGAGGCACCGCTAAGTTTGTCGTCATGGCCCTTCAAACTGTGGTCGAGGATCCACGTGGACTATGCGGGTCCATTGCTAGGCAAAATGTTTTTGATTGACGTGGACGCTTACTCAAAATGGATTGAATGTGCGAGAATGTCTGTGGTACGTCCACGGCCACTATTGAAAACCTACCAGCCATGTTTGCCATGCACGGCCTGCCTGATGTCCTAGTCAGCATCAATGGGCCGTGCTTCACCTGTCGTATATGTGGCACACAAATCACTGACTCCACACGGTCTGGTGTTGACCTAACTGCTGTGACCTTAGTCCTTTATTGAACAGCTCCAGAGTGCTCCACAGGTGTGGTGGGCAGCCTTTTATACTGCCGCGTGCAGGTACTTTCAGGTCTCCCACCACAGCGCCCTCTGTGGTGCACCATTGTACTTATCATACATTTAGTACACAACATCATTGCCCCCCCAGTTCAAAAAGCCATTGCTTGAATCCCCTAAATCGAAAAACGCATTAGCCTATTGGTAATGTTGGTCACGGATCCACATCCCTGAATTTAAACACAGTGACCATTCAGCACTGAAATATTAACTCTTGTGGTAATTCGCATTTCATGTCCATTATTTTAAACACAGTGACCACCCAGAATTAACATATTATTTCTTGTCATAAATCCATCATCCTACATTCACATAGCACACTTAGACTCACTCTAGCCTTACAAAAGTCCAAAAGTCTTTATGTGGGGACCGCAGTGGTATGAGGCCCTTTTAAGACTCCCGGGAGCATTTCCCTTTTAAGACGCCATCTTGTGGCTCCCACGAGGCTTCTGTTGGGTGCCGCCATCTTAAGTGTTCTGCTGGCCTAGAAAGAAAAAGAAGAAACAAGGAAGGAGGGAAAGGGAATTTTGCAGTGTTTTTAGGAAGGTTTCAGGCACCCGATGCCAGAATCAATTAGTTCCAGGTCACATGGCATAAAGTTTTCTCAATTTGTCCAAGATCATCTTCCTCTGGCGCTGCTGCTGCCACCAGACTAAACAGAAAGAGGAACAAAAACATCAGCAGCAGCGCCGGTTTGCTTGCTGCCGCGCCCGCCATAGCCGCCTCTCCTGCTGCCTCCGTGGCCGCCCCTCCTGCTGCCTCCGTGGCCGCTTCTCCTGCTGCCTCCATGGCCGCTTCTCCTGCTGCCTCCGTGGCCGCCTCTCCTGCTGCCTCCGTGGCCGCCCCTCCCGCTGCCTCCGTGGCCGCTTCTCCTGCTGCCTCCGTGGCCGCTTCTCCCTCTGCCTCCGTGGCCGCCCCTCCCGCTGCCTCCGTGGCCGCTTCTCCTGCTGCCTCCATGGCCGCTTCTCCTGCTGCCTCCATGGCCGCTTCTCCTGCTGCCTCCGTGGCCGCTTCTCCTGCTGCCTCCGTGGCCGCTTCTCCTGCTGCCTCCGTGGCCGCCCCTCCCGCTGCCTCCGTGGCCGCCTCTCCTGCTGCCTCCGTGGCCGCCCCTCCTGCTGCCTCCGTGGCCGCTTCTCCTGCTGCCTCCATGGCCGCTTCTCCTGCTGCCTCCGTGGCCGCTTCTCCTGCTGCCTCCGTGGCCGCTTCTCCCTCTGCCTCCGTGGCCGCTTCTCCCGCTGCCTCCGTGGCCGCTTCTCCCGCTGCCTCCGTGGCCGCTTCTCCCGCTGCCTCCGTGGCCGCTTCTCCCGCTGCCTCCGTGGCCGCTTCTCCTGCTGCCTCCATGGCCGCCTCTCCTGCTGCCTCCGTGGCCGCCCCTCCCGCTGCCTCCGTGGCCGCTTCTCCTGCTGCCTCCATGGCCGCCTCTCCTGCTGCCTCCGTGGCCGCCTCTCCTGCTGCCTCCATGGCCGCCTCTCCTGCTGCCTCCGTGGCCGCTTCTCCTGCTGCCTCCATGGCCGCCTCTCCTGCTGCCTCCGTGGCCGCTTCTCCTGCTGCCTCCGTGGCCGCCCCTCCCGCTGCCTCCGTGGCCGCTTCTCCTGCTGCCTCCATGGCCGCCTCTCCTGCTGCCTCCGTGGCCGCCCCTCCCGCTGCCTCCGTGGCCGCTTCTCCTGCTGCCTCCATGGCCGCCTCTCCTGCTGCCTCCGTGGCCGCTTCTCCTGCTGCCTCCATGGCCGCCTCTCCTGCTGCCTCCATGGCCGCCTCTCCTGCTGCCTCCATGGCCGCTTCTCCCTCTGCCTCCGTGGCCGCCCCTCCCGCTGCCTCCGTGGCCGCTTCTCCTGCTGCCTCCGTGGCCGCTTCTCCTGCTGCCTCCATGGCCGCTTCTCCTGCTGCTTCCGTGGCCGCCTCTCCTGCTGCCTCCGTGGCCGCCTCTCCTGCTGCCTCCGTGGCCACTACCATCGCGGCCGCTGCCGCCGCCCGACTGTTCCACTGCGTGGGTCCGCCGGCCATCGATGGGCCTCCCGCTTCTCGCCCGCAGCGCCCCACCGGCCCGCACCCCAGCAATGGGCCAGCACCTGTAACTTTGAGTGGAGGCTGAGGCTGCAGGATTGCTTGGGGCCAGGAGCTCTGAGCTGCTGCAGCTCCAGCTCAGTTGGCGCTGCTCTTTGGGAACCCGGGGAGCAGCAGTCTGTGGGGGAGTGAAGAAGTCTTCCCAGCTCCCACGAACCTTTCCCATCCATCTTCTGCCGAGGAGTGTCGGCCCATCACCTGCAATGACTCATGAAGGTAAACCGTGCGTCTCGCCCCCGTGAGATACCTGCACATCCGCTCTGCCGAGAACAGGTATCAGTTCCTTGGCGTAGGTACGCAGCTTTGCCGTAACCGGGACCAGCTTGGGTCGTGCAACCGGGTTACCCCACAGTTCTCAAAAGTTCTCTGACTCATCAACGACGGACCCGATCCCGTATCCACTGCCATACTCAATGGGACTCCAATTTTTACTTCCATTATCACTGGGGGCGAATCGTCAGTGCACGTATACAGTCCCAGCACCTCATCTTCTTCTGCCTGCTCCTCACTGAACAGTAGATCATCCCCCATCTCCTCAGCCACATGGTGAATCCGATTTCTTTTACACATATGCTGAAGGTGGCCTTTAACGTGGCAGGTATTGCACATATACTCCGCAAACCTGCACCGGTGAGCCCCATGGCTTCCTCCGCAGCACCAGCATGGCCCTGCTTGATTGGCTCCCTTCAGCGGACTCTGAGTTCCAGGACCCCGAGGTCCGTGCTCTCTGCCCCGGGCAGAGCCACATTCTGCAGTTTTGTCCATGGTGGCTGCTATCCTGTGGACAGTGCCTGCCGGGTTCGAGACTGTGTGGATCATCTGCTTGGTGCTGCACATCGAGGTCATATATGCCCGGCTGATGTTGATGGCCTTTGTCAGGGTGACTGTGGGTTCCATGGCTAGCAGCTTGTGAAGGAGGCCCTCCTGGCCAATCCCCATGACGAAAACATCCCGCAACGCCTCGTCAAGGTGTGCCCCAAAATCACACGGCGCCGCGAGTCTCTTGAGGTCCGCAGCATATTTGGTGACATCCTGGCCCTCGGGTCTGCAATGGTGGTAAAATTTGTATCTGGCCGTCAGGATGCTCTCCTTCGGTTTCAACTGGTCATGAATGAGTGCGACCAGCTCCTCATATGACTTGTCCCTGGTGCTTCCGGGTGCCAGCAAATCCCTGACGAGACAATAAACCTCATCGCCACAACTGGAAAGCAATATCGCCTTACGCTTCTCTCTCAGTGCGTTCATGTCCTCCGTCAGGTCGTTTGCTGTGAAGTAGGTCTCGAGCCTTTCTGTAAAGGCCTCCCAATCATTGCCCACCGTAAAATCCTTTAGCGAGGCCAGAGTAGCCGTGGTTGCGTGGAGTTCGTCCGCTTCCTCGTCGCCAATGTGGTGTATGTAGCACACAAATCACTGACTCCACACGGTCTGGTGTTGATCTAACTGCTGTGACCTTAGTCCTTTATTGAACAGCTCCAGAGTGCTCCACAGGTGTGGTGGGCAGTCTTTCATACTGCCTCGTGCAGGTACTTTCAGATCTCCCACCACAGCGCCCTCTGTGGTGCACCATTGTACTTATCATACATTTAATATACAACATCACTATTGCTGAATTCAAGAAATTCATGACCCGCAATGGGATCAAACATGTCACATCTGCCCCGTTCAAGCCCGCATCCAATGGCCAGGCAGAACGGGCAGTTCAGACCATCAAGCAAAGCTTGAAACGTATGTCGAAAGGCTCCCTGTAGACCCGGTTGTCCCGAGTGCTGCTCAGCTACTGCATCAGACCCCACTCACTCACCAGGATTCCCCCAGCCGAGCTGCTCATGAAAAGAGCGCTAAAAACAAGGCTCTCTCTTGTCCACCATTATCTCCATGATCACGTGGAGGGCAGGTGGCATCAACAAAGTGTGTACCATGACCGCGCAAATTTGTCACGCGAAATTGAAGTCAAAGGTCGTATGTTTGTACTCAATTATGGACATGGTCCCAAATGGCTCACTGGCACAGTCACAGCCAAGGAAAGGAGTAGGGTGTTTCAGGTTAAATTGGCCAATGGACAAATGTACAGAAAACATTTGGACCAAATCCAATTGCGGTTCACCAACAGCTACGAACTAACTGAAGAAGACACCATCAACTTTGACCCTCCAACACAGACAAGTGGCAACTGACATCATGGTTGACCACGAAGCCGAACTCACCATCCAAGGCCGGCTGCCCAGCAGCCCAGTGAAGAAGTAACCAACTCACCCACACTCGCATTTGTACCGAGACAATCGACAAGGGAGCAAAAAGCCCCAGATCATCTCACCTTGTAAATAAGTGTACTATTGACTTCACGGGGAAGTGATGTTATGTATTTAACCCCTTATAATCTGTATCATACTACCATCAGAGGGCCTACCTGTTGGAGTCCCAAGGGATCCCAACATCCCTTGGGAGCACGGTATATAAGCAGGCCACCCACGAGGTATCTGCACTCTGGAGTCCTATTAAAGGAGCTAAGGTCACACTTGCTCATTGTACACAGTACTCAGATTCATCCTTTATTATGAATGTACCAGGTAATTTCACCACACCCGGTCAGTAAGCTGTTAATGCCCCATTATTGTCCTACTGAGGTGCCAATGGGACGCGCATAGGAGGCCAATTTCTCCCCCCATATGTCTTACCCTTTTCCCCTCGAGGTGGTTTTCTCAATATCTCTACCAAAATATACATGCTGACAGATGCACTAATTTTGTTATATTTGCTAGAAAATTGGAATAGTGCCAGAAACTGGCACAAAATGAGCATCACACCATGCACACCAGAAGAAGTTGGCCGAAGGCTCGGTAAAAATTCAGTCTCAGGTCTCATCTGCATAAAACTGGCGAGTTGCAAATAGCAATTGGGCGTCCCAATACAGCTCATCTGTTGGAACCTTGGAAAATTCGGCTGGTTCTGATGCTAAGCTGGGCCACTGGTAAGTCGAGGGAGGCAAATCGGAGGGAGGGGGACTAGCCCAGGCAGCAGAAGCTTACAGTATTTTGGGATCCAGGAGGGGCACTTACCTTTAGTGACTGTTGGTTAGGCCTCTGTAGATACGGGAAGGTGGAGCTGAGCATACACAGTGCATGCTCTGCCCAGTTGATGACTAATTTTGAGCGAGTCCTAAAACAAGTGTTAGGCCCATGATTTGCATATTCAAGGTATTGAATGCCTGTTTAAGTTAGATGCCTGGAAATTTGGAAATCACCTGTTTCCAATTTGGCAGCGGCACATGTTCAGGGGAAATCAGGTGCAAGAATAGACCGACTGAAATTGATCCCCCGAACGTAAATTCCACCACCTCCCCACCAAAAAAAGGATGCAATGAGGACCAATTTATTTCCATTGTTTAGGTGCAAGAACAATAATCTCCTGGTCTGCATTTATGATGCTTATTTTGTTTCATTGATAAACCAATTGAATAAGTAAATAAATGGAGGTCACCACAATCATTGGTTCTCTCTTGGATTTTTTCTTTTTTTTTTTAGAGAACACATTTCCAGCATAATGTTTAAAAAGCTGGCGACAAATAAAGCTTTATATTTTTAAGTCTGTCAAAAGGTTCTTAAGCTAATAAACTCCAGATGTGCTATGGTAATCATTTGTACAAAAAGATGCATGGGTGATTTTTAGGTCAGTTGCATTCCTTATAAACACATAATTGGTTCATAGCATTTCACAAGTATGGGCGGAGATCAGCTGCGTTTAGCCCCACCCACATTGTGCACATTATATATTTCTCATGGGATGAATGCTTGGTTCAGGAAGCCAGAGCTTCATTTGAAAATCTTAATAAGGCAGAATGTAATAAATTGGATGTGTTCGGAATTCCTGACCTTTGCACTGGAATTGCATTAAATGTTATTTTGCCCCAATAAGTCTGGTTTCCTGGGATACTAGGTTGTGCCTTTTGAAAACAAACTGATTTAAAGGGTCACTCTATAATTTTATCATTTTAAAGATAAAGAAGAAGATTAAGGGCTAGCAATTCATTATAACCTCGGAATGGGCGGTATCTTTAGAACAGTTTGAGAATTAACACCAGGCGCAAATGCTTCAGACGGCACACAAAATTAATTCTTACTGCTCAAAGGAGTTGTTATATATGTAAACATGTATTTACTATGTACAGCCACAAGAGGGCTCATCCCCTGGAGTCCCAAGGGATCCCATAATTCCTTGGGAACACAGATATTTAAGGAGGCTTCACAGGTTGGAGAGGCACTCTGGAAACCTGCAATAAAAGACTAAGGTCACACTTTACTTTGAGCTCACAGTATTCAGTCTGACTCTTTCTCCATCCTCAACAACTGGCAACGAGATACAGATAGCAAACCAAAGATGCAGAGAACAGTGGGCATCCTGGAGAAATTCTCAGAGAGAGACGATTGGGAAACTTTTGTGGAGCAACTCGACCAATAATTGTGGCCAATGAGCTAGATGGGGAAAAGAACGCTGCCAAACGAAGGGCGATCCTCCTCACCGTCTGTGGGGCACCAATATATGGCCTCATGAAGAATCTGCTCACTCCAGCGAAACCCATGGAGAAATTGTACGACGATTTGTGCACACTGGTCCGAGAGCATTTGAACCCGAAGGAAAGCTGATGGTGAGGTGCCAGTTCTACACCGACAAAAGGTCTAAAGGCCAGCAAGTGGCGATTTATGTCGCTGAGCTAAGACGCCTTGCAGGACATTGCAAATTTGAAGGACATTTGGAGCACATGCTCAGAGACTTTTTCGTACTTGGCATTTGCCATGAAACCATACTTTGCAAACTTTTCACTGTAAAGATCCCAACCTTGAGTAAGACCATAGCAATAGCCCAGGCATTCATTGCCACCAGTGACAATAGGAAGCAAATCTCTCAGCACACAAGTGCTGCTACAAGAGCTGTGAACAAAGTGATGTTGTTTTCGAATTGGAATGTACAGTGCAGGTCGCACATACTTGCAGCTACACGTCCGCAGATGTCTCAGAGTCCACCATCAAGGGTGATGAATGCACAGCCATTAACACCTTGTTGGTGCTGCAGGGGTGATCATCGTTTCCATTCATGCCGATTCAAAGAGTACATTGGCAAGGGCTGTGGAACAATGGGATATCTCCAGCGAGTGTGCAGGTGAGCTGCAAAGCCTGTTAAACCTGCAAACCACCATGTTGCAGAGGAGGAGAGATCCATGGAGAATCACGACGAACCAGAGCCTCAGATCAAGAAAGCAGAGATACATGGGGTGCACACATTTACCACGAATTGTCCCCCGATAATGCTGAAGGTTGAACTAAATGGACTCCCGATGTCAATGGAGCTGGACACGGGCGCGAGCCAGTCCAGCATGGGCAAAAAGATTTTCGAAAGGTTGTGGTGCAACAAGGCCTCAAGGCTAGTCTTAACTCCAGTTTGCATGAAACTAAGAACTTACATGAAACAACTGATACCTGTAATCAGCAGTGCTACCGTAAAGGTCTCCTACGATGGAGCGGTGCACAAGCTACCACTCTGGGTGGTACAGGACAATGGTCGCACGCTGCTCGGTAGGAGCTGGCTGGGAAAGATACGCTGGAACTGGGTCGACGTCCGAGTGCTATTGCCCACTGACAACACTTCGTGTGCACAGGTCTTAAACAAATTTCCTTCGTTGTTCAAACCAGACATCGGGAAATTCCAAAGAGCAAAAGTGCAGATCCACCTAATTCCGGGGTGGGACCCATCCATCAAAAGGCGAGAGCAGTACCATACATGATGAGAGAAAGGGTAGAGATCGAGCTAGACTGGCTGCAATGAGAGGGTATCATTTCACCAATCGAGTTCAATGAGTGGGCCAGTCCTATCGTCCCAGTCCTCAAGGGAGATGGCACCATCAGAATCTGTGGCGATTACAAAGTAACTCAATCGTTTCTCCCTGCAGGACCAATACCCACTACCAAAGGCCAACAACCTCTTTGCAACGCTGGCGGGAGGAAAGGCGATCACGAAGCTGGATCTGACTTCGGCCTACATGACACAGGAACTGGAGGAATCATCGAAGGCCCTCACCTGCATCAACACGCACAAAGGTCTTTTGTTTATAACAAATGCCCGTTTGGAATCCGATCAGCGGCGGCGATATTCCAGAGAAACATGGAAAGTTTACTGAAGTCGGTCCCGCACACCGTGGTCTTCCAGGACGAAATCTTGGTCACAGGGCAGAACACAGTCGAGCATCTGCAAAACCTGGAAGAGGTTCTTAGTCGACTCAGCCTCGTGGGGCTCAGGTTTAAATGCTCGAAGTGCATTTCCTGGCGCCTGAAGTGGAGTTCCTGGGAACGAGGATTGCGGCGGACGGCATCAGGCCCACCAACGCGAAGACGGAGGCAATTGAGAATGCACCGAGGCCACAGCACGTGACAGAGCTGCGATTGTTTCTGGGACTCCTGAACTACTTTGGTAACTTCTTACCGGGTCTCAGCACACTGTTAGAACCATTGCATGTCTTACTACGAAAAGGGGATGAATGGGTTTGGGGCAAAAGCCAATAAAATGCCTTGGTAAAAGCGAGAAAATTGTTGTGCTCAAACAAGTTGCTTGTGTTGTATGACCTATGTAAGCATTTGGTACTAGCATGTGATGTGTCGTCATATGGCATCGGGTGTGTATTGTAACAAGCTAATGATTTCGTGAAACGGCAACTGGTTGCTTATGCATCCAGGCGTCGGTCTAAGGCTGAGAGAACCTACAGCATGATTGAGAAAGGAGCATTAGAGTGTGTTTATGGGGTAAAGAAAATGCATCAATACCTGTTTGGGCTAAAATTCGAATTGGAAACTGACCATAAGCCACTTATATCCCTGTTCTCCGAGACTAAAGGGATAATTACCACGCATCGGCCCGCATCCAGAGATGAGCACTCATGTTGTCTGCATACAACTATGCCATCCGCCACAGGCCAGGCACAGAAAACTGCGCCGATGCTCTCAGTAGGCTGCCATTGCCAAATGGCGCAGCCCCCAGATTTAGCCATGATTATGAAAGCATTTGAGAGTGATCAATCACCCGTCACTGCCCGGCAGATCAAAATCTGGACAAGCCAGGACCCCTTATTTTCTCCAGTCAAAAGCTGTGTGCTTCACAGGAGCTGGTCCAGTGTCCCAGTGGAAATGCAGGAAGAGATAAAGCCGTTCCAGCAGTGCAAGGATGAAATGTCTATACAGGCACATTGCCTTCTGTAGGGCAATCGAGTAGTGGTCCCCAAGAAGGGCAGAGACACCTTCATTAATGACCTCCACAGTACCCACCCAGGCATCGTAATGATGAAAGCGATAGCCAGATCCCACGTGTGGTGGCCCGGTATCAATGCGGACTTAGAGTCCTGCGTTCACAGATGTAATACATGCTCGCAGTTAAGCAATGTATCCAGGGAGGCGCTGCTAAGTTTATGGTCTTGGCCCTCCAAACCGTGGTCTAGGGTACACGTCGACTATGCAGGCCCAATCTTGGGTATAATGTTCCTTGTGGTTGTAGACGCATACTCCAAGTGGATTGAATGTGAGATAATATTGGCTTGCATGTCTGCTGCCACTGTCGAAAGCCTGCGGGCCATATTTGCCATACACCGCCTACCCAATGCTCTGGTGAGCGACAACAGGCCATGTTTTACCTGTGCTGAGTTCAAAGAATTCATGACCCGTAACAGGATCAAACATGTCACATCTGCCCCGTGTAAACCAGCGTCCAATGAAAAGAGCACTTAAGGCAAGGCTCTCGTTAGTTCACCCTGATCTACATGAACAGGTAGAGAGTAGGCATCTTCAACAAAGTGCATACCATGATAGCGCAAATGTGTCACACGAGATTGAAATCAATGATCCTGTATTTGTATTAAATTATGGACAAGGTCCCAAGTGGCTTCCCGGCACTGTCGTGGCCAAAGAGGGGAGCAGGGTGTTTCGGGTCAAACGGTGAAAAAATGGACTCATTCACTGGAAACACTTAGACCAAATCAAACTCAGATTCACGGATTATCCTGAGCAACCCACCTTGGACCCTACCTTTTTTGATCCCCCAACATACACACCAGTGGCAACCGGCACCATGGTTGACCACGAAGCAGAACCCATCATCCACAGCAGCCCAGCAGGGCCCAACACACCAGCGAGGCCCCAACAAATGATTCAACAACACCAGCTTTCACACTGAGATGATCAGCCAGGGCAAGAGGGGCCCCAGATCGACTCACATTGTAAATAGTTACACTATTGACCTTGGGGCGGGGGGAGTGTTGTTATATATGTAAACATGTCTTTACTCTCTACAGCCACCAGAGAGCTGGAATCCCATGGGATCCCATAATCCCTTGGGAGCACAGGTATTTAAGGAGGCTTCAAAGGTTGGAGAGGCACTCTGGAGACCTGCAATAAAAGACTAAGGTCACACTTTACTTTGAGCTCACAGTTCAATCTGACTCTTTCTCCATACAAACAGGAGTCACATTTGATCGCACCCTGTCATATAGACAACATCTCCAGAACTTTGGGAAGAAACTAAAGAGCAGGGTCAACTTGATCCAGAAACTCATCAGATCTACATGAGGAGCAGACACTCAAACTCTCCATATGGCAGCACTCGCCCTGGTGTACTCCACAACGGAGTGCTGCTCTCCGGCATGGCTATCAAGTCCGCATGTCAAATCCATTGATGTCTAGCTGAATTCTATTGTGAGAATTATCACTGGTACACTTTTATCAACCCCAACACCATGGCTGCCCGTGCTTGCAAACATCGCACAACACCTGTGCCTCGAATATGCAGTCTCTAGAGAATACAGCCGTTACACCAGCAAAGACATGCTGATCCAGGCCGACTTGAATAATCTACCACCAACCTGTTTCAAATCCACCTCAGTCGGGTGGTCAGGGTGATTGAATGCTTCAACAAATGCTACATACCACCATCTGTACCAGAAACTTCACAAATTGCCCAAAGCTCCACACCCCCAGCGCTCACCCACCAATAATCTCTACCCACTAACACTCACACCCAATAATCACACCTTGCTCACAATGCAGCTATTCAACTATGGCACACACAAGGGTCATTAGTTATTAGAATGAATGTGATATGTATGATATGTTTATACATAAATTTATTAATGGAGTTTGCAATATTTTGTGGTCTCTCTCATTTCACCTTTGCACCCAGGAGGACGCTGTGAGACGGCATGGCATAGGGATGGCATGGTGGGCATGTGGTGAACAAAAGGGATCTGGGGTTTAAGTCAACCTGGTATGAGGCTAGGAGTCTGTTTGGAGGAGGTGGCAGAGTTCTGTAACCACCACCTTGGTGATGCGGAGCTGTCTAATACACTACTCATTGCTTACTTGAAGGTAGGAGAGCCGCTATCAGAATACCCTCGGAGGGTAAGGCCTCATGGAGAGAGCCCTGACATCCCTCCTCATCCCTCTGTGCACATGTTCCTGTATTTCTGTCTGCCTACGCTTCCTCCTCCATAGATCCTGGAGGGTGAGGTGGCATATCTGTACAGCCACCATTAATGCTGCCAAGTGTAGCAGTTTGAATCTTTGAACAATAAATGTAGCCACATTGGACTTGCCAGAAGACTGCTGATATAAAAGCACATTGAAATTACTCATACAAACTGATCCACTGGCTGAAACTAACCTGCCCTGACAGCTGTGAGTGATTAATGCAAAAGCCTTTAAATAACGACGCTGGAGCCAGCTTCCTGTAGCCTGCTCCCCTGTCGCTGTCTGGTGGAGGGGCCAAGGTAAGTGGCCAGAATGAATTTTGTAGATCGGGCACTCACTGATATCACGGTCAGCCTGCTGTTGAAGTCCCCAGCGGTACCTCGTACTGGCGGCGCAACGGGGGAGACAGAAATGCTATGCGGCATTGGATTCGCCTCAATCAGGCACTACTGCATCAGCGCCCCATTACCAACCTCTGCAGGCTCTAATGGGAGGCGTTAACCGACCAAATTTTCCCCCCCAGGACTTACCGAAGTAACTGTTTGTACTGCACTTTTCTTTGACTGACAGGCATCCGTCTGGCCCCGCCCCCCACTGCTCGTACTGCACTTTTTTGACTGACTGGTGACAAGCCCCGCCCCCTTTGAAGCTCCGCCCCCCCCGGCCGGATCATTCCATGCACGTGGTGCCAAGAAGCAGGACCTGAGGCTCCGAGGGTGTGAGGGGCCTGAGTGTGAGAGGCCAGTGGGAGGGGTCGAGTGTGAGGTGCCAGTGTGAGGGCCTGAGTGCGGCCGGTGAGAGGTGCCAGTGTGAGGAGCCGTTGTGGGGGCCCGAGTGCGGCCGGTGAGAGGGGCCTGGTGTGAGGGGTCGGTGAGAAGGGCCTGGTGTGAGGGGCCGGTGTGAGGAGCCAAGTGTGAGGGGCCGGTGTGAGGAGCCGAGTGTGGCTGGCGTGAGGGCCCGAGTGTGAGGTGCCAGTGTGAGGGGTCGTTGTGGGGGCCCGAGTGCGGCAGGTGTGAGGGGCCGGTGAGAAGGGCCGGTGTGAGGGGCCGAGTGCGGCTGGCGTGAGGACCCGAGTGTGAGGGGTCGTTGTGGGGGCCCGAGTGTGGCCGGTGAGAGGGCCTGGTGTGAGTGGTCGGTGTGAGGAGCCGAGTGCGGCTGGCGTGAGGGCCTGAGTGTGAGGTGCCAGTGTGAGGGGTCGTTGTGGGGGCCTGAATGCGGCTGGTGAGAGGGGTCAGTGAGAGGGGTCAGTGAGAGGGCCCGGTGTGAGGTGCCGGTGTGAGGGGTCGGTTTGAAGGGTCGGTGTGAGGGCCGGGAGCGATGGCCCAAGTCTGATGGCCCAGTGTGAGGGGTCAATCTGAGGGCCCGGTGTGAGGGCCCAGTGTGAGGGGTTGGAGTGAGTGCCTGGTGTGAGCGGTTGGAGTGAAGGCCCGAGTGTGGGGGGCCCGGTGTGAGGGTCCGATAGCGGCCGGTGTGAGGAGGCCAATCACGGTACAGTAATGAGATCTCTGTATCTCCGAGTTCTTATTGCTATCAATGAGAAAAAAAATCTAAACACATTAAACACAACATAGAAAATAAAAACCCACTTCACATATTTAAAATTCATTGAAATAAAAGTTAATTAAATGTTTTAGAAAAAATATTTATTTTTTGGATTTTTTTAAAGTATTTTAATAGGGTTTAAAATAAACTTATCTTAGTGGACAGGGTTTTTAACATAGAAATGTGTAATTAAATTTTATTTTTATGTTTTAAAACTCTTACGGTAAAAGTAGGCTGTGCGCTTGCTTTTACCAGGCGCAAGAGTTTTAAGGACATTTGCAGGGCAAGAGTTGGACAAATAGTCCAATCTCGCCCGCGCGAATGTCCTGGTTGTGGGGATGTGTTCAATCTGTCAAGCCAAAACTTGACAGATCAGAAAAGCCAGTTTTCAGCACATGCGCATTGCGCACTGAAAACCGGCTTTTGCAGGGCCTCGTTGGATCCGTGCGTATTCTGTACGGATCCGTGAGGCCGGAATTTTAGCCCCATGGAATTAGGGAAAGGATGCAAAATTGAATTAAAAATTAGTTATATGTGAGAATAATGGGGTTTCCCACAGGTTTCTGTTCTGGGGTCAGTTCCTGTCGGTTTGCATCAATGATTTGGGTATTGGGCTAGAGGGAGTGGTGTCCAAATTTGCAAGAATAGGAAGCATAGTTAGAAGTTAATGTCAGTAAAACTGATGAGGTACACCTTAGTTAAAAAAATATATTATACTTTAATTGGGGAAGGTTAGCTGATGTGGCAGATCAGATGGATTTGGGGGTTCAGTCCATAAGATGCCTCCACAGGCATTGCTCCTCTGACAGTGGATTCTGGAGTAAAGGTACCAATGGGAAGATACAGACCTAGAAATCCATTAGCCCCCAAAACAGGTGCGATGATCATCATGTGCGATCATCCCACACTCTCTCAAAGGAATGTAGGCAGCAGGGGAACATTGTGCTGCTTGCTGATTAGTAGGATTGCAGTGTTCTGCCCAACACTGAACACACTGCTGAGTAGCTGAACTCTCAGAAGGGGACCTATATTTGTGCATTACTGCACCTCTTAAAAGGGAGGTACATTCTGTCTGCAGCATCTCATTGAACTGGCTGGGGAAGAGAGTGTGAGGAGGAGAAAAGAAAAATTATATCACAACAGGGCAGTGTGTCTGCCTAGGTTCTCCAATGCAGCCCTGCATTGAAGTTTAATGACCTCTCTCTCGAGTGGTTGAGGTCAGTGAATTCATCTTCAAATGCCATATCCCACCATCTGCACCATAGCCTCAGACACTGCCCCAAGCACCACATCTTCATCACTCACCTACCAACAATCTGGTGGGAATGGCCTAGACTAATGATCCAGAGACATGAGTTCAAATTCCACCCTGGCAGCTAGGGAATTTAAATTCAATTAATTAAATAAATCTGAAATAAAATTAAAAGCTAGTATCATGGTGACCATGAAACAACATAATAGGCAGTCCCTCGTAATCGAGGAAGACTTGCTTCCACTCCCTAAGTGAGTTCTTTGATGGCTGAACAGTCTGATATGAGAGCCACAGATCCTGTCACAGGTGGGACAGACATTTGTCAAGGGAAGGGATCGGTGGGGCTGGTTTGCCACGTGCTCCTTCTGCTGCCTGCGCTTGACCTCTTCATGCTTTTTGCGTTGAGACTCGAAGAGCTCAACGCCCTTCCGGATGCACTTTCTCCACCTCGGGCGGTCTTCGCCCAGGGTCTCCCAGGTGTCAGTGGTGATGTCGCACTTTACCAGGGAGACTTTGAGGGTGTCCTTATAACGTTTCTGCTGTCCTCCTTTGGCTCGTTTACCATGAAGGAGCTCTGCATAAAGCATTTGCTTAGGGAGTCTCGTATCTGGCATGCGAACTATGTGACCTGCCCAGTGAAGCTGATCGAGCGTGGTCAGTGCTTCAATACTGGGGATGTTAGCCTGGTCGAGGACACTGATGTTGGTATGCCTGTCCTCCCAGGGGATTTGCAGGATCTTGCGGCGACATCGTTGGTGATATGAGGTGCCTTCTATACATCGTCCATGCCTCAGATCCATACAGGAGGGCGGGTATTACTACAGGCCTATAGACCTTGAACTTGGTGGGAGATTTGAGGGCCTGGTCTTCAAACACTCTTTTCCTCAGATGGCCGAAGGCTGCACTGGCACACTGGAGGCGATGTTGAATCTCCGCATCAATGTCTGCCTTTGTCTTAAAAACCCAGTTGGTTCACTAATATCCTTTAGGGAAGAAAATCTGCTGTCCTTACCCGGTCTGGCCTATATGCGACTCCAGATCCACAGCAATGTGGTTGACTCTTAGCTGCCCTCTAAAATGGCCTAGCATGCCACTCAGTTACGCACAACCTCTACGAAAAACAATAATAAGAATAAAACTGGATAGATCACCCAGCATCGACCTCGGCACTGGCTAAGGACATGACAATAGCACACCCAGCCTAGTCGACCCTGCTTCTGGGGACTTGTGCCAAAATTGGGACAGCTGTCCCACAGACTAGTCAAGCAACAGCTTGACATAGTCATACTCACAGATCATACCTTTCAGCCGATGTCCCAGACTCCTCCATTAACATTCCTCCCAAACCTGCGACCTCTACCACCTAGAATGACACGGGCATCAGGTGCATGGGATCACCACCACCTCCACATTCCCATCCTGACTTGGAAGTTTATCGCCTTTCCTTCATCGTCGCTAGGTCAAACTTCTGGAACTCCATCTCTAACATCACAGTGGGAGTACCTTCACCACACAGACTGCAGCGGTTCAAGAATGCGTTTCATCACCATCTTCTCAAGGGCATTTAGGGATGGGCAATAAATGCTGACCTTGACAGTGATGCCCACTTCCCATGAAGGAATTAAAAAAAAAACTAACAAACATGACTCATACCCCACATTCATAGCTTCAGCTCACCCTCACACACTTACCACTGCTGCAAGCCTCACACCCGCATCGCACAGTTCTTGCACACACTGTCAGCTATTCAACCATATCACCCAGATACATTGCCCACACTCATCGACACACTTCCCTTTCTCTTGCAGGAAAAGGTGGCTCACCAATGGCGCCATCTGGCAGGGGACAGGCTCACATGCATAACCTGCCCCCATGGAGGAGACAGTACTGGCCATTCTTGGAAGAGGCTTTGCTGAGGCCGTGGCTAGCGGCAGGGCTGAAAGAATACAAAATGCTAGTACTGGGAAATATAATACTAAATATTGGGTAGACCGAAGCCATTGTCTTCAGTCCCTGCCACAAATTATGTTCTCAAGTCACTGACTCCATCCCTCTCCTTAACATCTATCTGAGGCTGAACCAAACTACCCACAACCTTAGTGCTGTATTTGACCCTGAAATGAGCTTCCAACCACACTTCAGTACCATAACTAAGACAGCCTATTTCTACCTCTGTCACATTGCCTGTCTCGGCCCCTGCCTGAGCTCATCTTCTGCTGAAACCCTCATCCATGCCTTTGTTACCTGTAGATTTGACTATTCCAACATACCCCACATTCTACCCTATGTAAACTTGAGGTCATCCAAAACTCGGCTGTCCTAACTCGCACCAAGTCCCCTTAACCCATCACCCCAGTGCTCACTGATCTACATTGGCTCCCGGTTAAGCAACGCCTCGATGTTAAAATTCTCATGCTTATTTTTAAATCCCTTCATAGCCTCGGCCCCTCCATATCTCTGTAATCTCCTCCAATCCCACAACCAGCACCCCCTCCCCACCCCCCGACCCCCCAAGTTATCTGCGCTCCTTTAATTATGGCCTCCTGAGTATCCCTGATTTTAATTGCTCAACCAGTGGAGGCCATGCATTCTGTTGCCTAGGTCCTAAGCTCTGGAATTCCTTGCCTAAACCTCTCTGCTTCTCTTTCCTCATTTAAGGTGCTCCTTAAAACCTATCTCTTTGACCAAGCTTTTGGTAATCTGCCTTAATTTCTCCTTATGTCGTTCATTGTTAAATTTTGTTTTGTATAACTTCTGTGAAGTGCCATGGGATGTTTTATTACGTTAAACACGCTATATAAATACAAGTTTTTGTTGTTATTCTCATGTTATCCTCCTTCTCACATCCCAATTCTCCTCATCCCACAGTCGCTTCTGATTTACAAGTTGCACATGGTGAAAGCATGCACCTCTTGCTTCCGCGCCCACCCCCCCGCCCCTCCTCACCACAACCCTACCCTTTTGCCTTCCTCATTTCACACACCCAATAAATCCAACCTGCACAGCCAAAAAGAGGGATAGGAGAGTGAAGAAGAAGAAACACCATCACTTGATTTCACACTTGCAGCCACCAACTCAGATACTGACACTGCGTACTTTAAAGGATAAGTTAGACATGGGATCTATATGTTGTGTGACACAAGGCACGAGTAGGATGCTGGCAACTCGCCAGAGGGTGAGGTCGCACATGAGTTCTACTGCACAGGACTCAAATGAAGACTTCAATGGGGTGGCCTATAGAAGAATGCTGATGGATATGCTGGGTGCATTGCCAGAAATCCTGTATGCAATGTCAATGAGCATGGAGGAGTCCAGCTCCAGCCTTGCACAGGACCTTGGGCAGAGTTTGGAGCCCATCCTTTCCAGCATGGAAAAGATGGGAAGATACATTAATGCACTTGCAGACCCAACCATCATGCCATGCCTGACATTCAAAGTCTCAGATTCCATTGCGTACCAAACAAAAGTCACCCAACATCTGAGTGCTGCAATGGAAATTCAGACTGAAACCACGTAAGCTCAACTTGTTGCCACGGAAGCACAGACTGCTGCCATCATGGCTGAGTTTACTAGTATTGAAAGGAACTTGCAGGGTGACACAGCAGTGCAACAGTCTATACTCCCAACAGATTACTAGGATTGCTGAGGCATTGCCAGAGTGAGTGGCAATGGATCCACAGAGGATGACCCTGCTGTCCTCTTTCAGGTTGACAGCATTCATCCTCCCATCACTGCCATTCTGCCAGTTACCTTGCTGTTGCCTCTCAGCCAGCCAGCCCAGACTGCTGGCACCCATGCTGAGGTGGTGCAGTCGGAAGCCAAGCCTATTAGGTCCAGAGCTCCTCAAAGTCGTCCTACAAGGCCATCTGCAGTCTCCCCCATTGAAAGTCAACAGCCTTCCAACAGCCATGCTGCAGCTACTGGGGTAGCACTGGGACATAAGGACAGACAAAGGCGCTTGCAAGACAGTCACTAAGCAAATGCACAAAGGTGATTAGTTGATTTTTTAATGTAATTTTGAATGGATAGATGTATAAGGTTGAATTAGAATGTTTGATATGTGGTGGCTTTCATTTCAGCATTGTGGCCAAGAGGACGCTGTGATGGTCAGTAACAGAGGGAAGGTAAGATATTGAACTAATGTTGAATGAGGATGATTTGATCCCGGATATCCCTGCCAGAAAGGGGCTGTCGGGGTTGTCTCGTACCTTCTGTTTGCTCCTCCTCCTCTTCTGCCTCTTCCTCTTTCTCCAACTTTTCCTCCTTGTCCTCCTACTCTTCCTCTTCCCTCTGTCCTCTTTCCTATCTCTGCTCCATCTCTATGTCATGCTGCAGTCCAAGCAGGACTGCAACTAGAGCTCCTAGAACTGGCAGCAAGTTCTCTGACGCCTTCTTTTGAGAGTCACCTATTGCAAACATCCAGCAGCACTCCCTGTACACTTTAACAACTTTTAAAATGTTTTTTTTTTGCTGTCAGCATCCAAACAAATTGTATGGAATTGCTGACTGCAAGGTACTGAGCTATTTTCCAGTGTATTGTGAAAATTTTATATGAATAAAGTGTATTTTAAAATGTTTTACACCAAACCACTAGTCAAATAAACTGCACCGAAACCAGTACAAAAGCAAAAAAGCAACTACCTCAAAGTTGCGTGTGTCCCTTTAAGTAGCGGTGGTGGGGAGGGGGGGATGCATCGTGCAGCTGAATGCATGTTCAGCTGTATATGCCGAGGAGAGGGCATACAATGGAGCCCCCACGTGCAAAATAGCAGGTCGTGCATCAAATCTGCATTGTGTCACGATCTGCCTCATTTGCATTCTTCCGTCACACACAGGCAACGGCCATGCTACCAATCTCCTCAAAATGGTCAGTTGCGGCCCATGCCGGGAGCCGGCAGAAGTGAGGCAGCTGCCATTTTCTTTGCTGAAACTGGCATTAAATGCCGGCGCCAAGATGTTGAATTTCATCTTGTTGAAATTTTAACCCCCCCTGATGTGTGACTACATATAAAATATTAGAGAAGTAAAAATGGTTCACATGTTTTGACCGGTTTAACAGGCAGCAAAATCATGTTTGCCTCAACCCATTTTCCGGTACATGCAGGTCCATAACACAAAACTGGTTTAGCTTGGCACAAAGTTGTAACTGCCATTCAGAGTACAGGAAATGGCAAAATCCACAGCAGTGCAGATGGGGATGCTCTTCTGCAGACAAGTCAGATTGTTGGGAGACATGCTTTTCTCTTCATCTGCCATGTTAAACCTGATCTGGTTATAAGTTGATACTGATGCTGGCAATGGATGCCAAAACTGCAAAAGGATGACCAGATTGTTTACTTTTATATTTTTCCCTCAGAAAATTCCATTTAAGAATAACCTGCTTTAATTTTTTTTTTAGTTTTCAATGAAAAACACTTCACTGCTCTTTGAAGGAAATGCACATCTGCAATGTTCATTGTCCAGCATTCTATCAATGTTTATGAGGAAACATATTCTGTTCAATGTCGATGAGAGAACCCTTCAGAAGAAAAAGTAAAAACTTTCAAATGAGGGTCATACATTTATAAATGATCGTACGTAGATGATTCAACTACACCCAAAACCATATCTGAAAATGTAAAACTCAGCACCATCCTCGCCAGAAATCACATTTTTATATGCAGCAGAACACAATTGTTGTTTTGTGACCAACCCATTCTCCAACAGCGGGGGAAGGAAGTGATGTATACAGTTCCAAAATGTGCATTAATCATATGGGCATTCAGCATTCAGAAACTGATGTAACACCATTGCTACATTAACTTATGTTGGTAATTCCATCCTTTAATTATTAGATTAGTTGGTGAAACTTTACTTTTATGTGTTTATTGTTAATACCAGCAAGTACTTGACATCATACAATTCAACTTAGCGTCGATAATATGAAAAATACTTATTGTTACATTTTTTTTGATTTTTTTTTAACTCAAATAATTTTTTGGTGCTCAGTGACAAAGCCCTTGCTCCCTACGAATTACAGTATACTTTGTAGGCCCAATGTCTGAACCTAGGGTCAAACCAAAATACTTACCACTTTATTTAGCTTACTGGATATTTCATAAGCTCTTTCGTAGTCTCCCAGATTTTGAAAGGCAGTAGAATAAATATTCCAGCAAACCGTGACTAAGTCAATATATTATGGAATAGGTTTCTCACAAATAACAGATAAGCAGTAGACAGGACAATTACCATAGTTTTCAGAATAGATCTATCCTTCCATGAACACAGAAAATAATAAACTAGCGTGACCCTTTGGTGATACTCTTAATAACACAGAACTGAGATTCCATTCCAATGACAACAATCAATGTACATAAGGTTCTTTGCTTTTTCCTTACGGACTCTATCTCCTTTCTCTTGATGATCTCAGAAGACCTGGGATATGTTCTCTGAGTTATACTCCTGGTACCTTTTGCAATTCTATGAGGAGCAAAGGAACTCAAAAATCTATCTTTCAAGATCAAATAAAGCAGCTAATAAAAAATATGCTGAAAGATATAGGGCCCTTGGTTCTCGATACAGCAGAGTATGAAGGGTGGGACTTATGCCCATCAAAATACTAGGATGCTGGCTCCATCACAAATCCAAGGGTTAGCTAATTTATATAATGCTGGTGGGACAGAGGCATATATGATACGTCCGGGTGAGGGGATTCAGGAAGGCGATGAATCTAAGCCACAATTTCCTCATTAAAGAACTGCATCAATTTAAAAGGGTAAGTAGGTTCTGTTAAGAGGAAATGCAATAAGAGCTGCAAGAGGAGAAGGTAGGCAGTTAACTTTTCAGAGACTGGAGTTGAAGCCTGCTGTCAAAAATCAGAGAAAGGAGGAAAAGAATTACTGGAATAGCTGGGAAGAAGCCATAAAAAGCAGCCACATGCCTCATGTGGAAAGATACGGCTGTGGCTATGAGGGGCACCTCTACAATCCCAAGAACTCCTTTACACTGTCGAAAGACGTTAAATGAGCTCAAAAATTCAGCAACGGTATTGTGTCGACAGCTGAATAACAGGGCAATTTACTAAAACATAGAAAAGCAAATCGGTAATCTTTACTCAAATATTCAAGTCTTGCCCGTTGGAGTATTCAAAGCACCTTATTACTCAGAAACAATGTAATTTGGCAGCACTCATGTCAATTGACTCAGATCGTGTGCTGCATGATATCACCTTAAAGTCTCTCATCCTAGGTCCTTGCATCCTTCCATCTACTATCCATTCCATGAATTCTGATAGATTGTGACTGCAGTATCTGGAGACTGTGGCCGCCAATTAACACAACACATTCCTCCTGCAGCACAGAGACAGCTCGAGATTGGCAAGCTACTAAAGGAGGATGTACATTAAGTCAGCTTGAAAAGGAAGAATTGGCAATCATTGGATTTAACACTGGCCTGACAATTGGGGGTGGAGATGTGGGAGTCATTGTTCCTTCCGTGGGTTCGTGAGCTTGCAAATCTTTTCTTATATATTTCTTTGTATTCTTCAATCACCCTAGCAGCTACCAGTTTTCTCATGAGACCCAGAAAGTAACTGTTTTGGCCTTGGACAAACCCCTGGACGCGTAGGCGACCGGTTGCAAAATCCCCGATTCGTTAGCCTGTTGTAACACACACCTGCCCCCGTATGACGACGCATCGCAAGCTAGCACTAATTTTTTACAAGGGTTATACAGGACAAGCAGTTTATTTGAACACAACAGATTTCTGGCTTTCTTAAAGGCAACTTCTTGTGAATTCCCCCATACCCAGTCATCTCCCTTGCGCAGTAACGCATGTAGGGGTTCTAGCAGGGTGCTTAACCCAGGTAGAAAATTACTGAAATAGTTAAGGAGGCCCAGGAATGACCGCAGCTCCATCACGTTCTGTGGTCTCGGTGCGTTATTGATAGCCTCCGTCTTGCCGTCTGCTGCGATTCTTCTTCCCAAGAACTCGACCTCCCGTGCCAGGAAAACACACTTCGAACGTTTCAACCTGAGCCCCACGCGATCCAACCGACTAAGAACCTCTTCCAGATTCTTCAAGTGCTCAATGGTGTCCCGACCTGTAACCAGCATGTCGTCCTCGAAAACCACGGTGCGAGGAACCGACTTTAGAAGGCTGTCCATGGTCCGTTGGAAGATTGCCGTGGCCGACCTCATCCCGAATGGACCTTTATGCATGCTGATGTCGGTGAGGCCTTTCGAAGACTCCTCCAGCTCCTGCGTCATGTAGGCCGAGGTCAGGTCCAGCTTGGTGAACATCTTCCCTCCAGCCAGGGTCGCAAATAGGTTGTCTGCCTTAGGTAGCGGGTACTGGTCCTGCAGCGAAAAACGGTTAATCGTTACTTTATAGTCCCCACAAATTCTAACCGTGCCGTCCTCTTTAAGTACAAGGACAATCAGACTAACCCACTCGTTTAATTCCACCGGCGCGATGATGCCTTCTCGCTGTAGCCTGTGCAGCTCAATTTCCACTTTCTCACGCATCATGTACGGTACCGCCCGAGCCTTGTGGTGGATGGGTCGCGTATCGGGAACCAAATGGATCTGCACTTTCACCCCCGAGAAGCTTCCAATGCCTGGCTCGAACAATGATGGAACTTGCTCAGAACCTGGGCACATGAAGCGTCATCGACGGACGAAAGCACTCGGATATCGTCCCAGTTCCAGCGGATTTTTCCCAGCCAACTTCTACCAAACAATGTGGGGCCATCCCCTGACACAATCCCCAGTGGGAGTTCATGTACTGCTCCATCATAGGAGACTTTGACTTCTGCACTGCCAATTACAGGGATTAGTTCCTTGATGTAAGTCCTTAGTTTGGTGTGAATGGGGCTGAGCTTGGGCCTATGTGCTTTTTTGCCCCACAGCCTGTCGAAGGCCTTTTTACTCATTAGGCACTGACTCGAACCCGTGTCCAGTTCCATCAATACTGGAATTCCGTTCAGTTCAAATTTCAACATTATTGGTGGACATTTCGTAGTGAATGTATGTACTCCGTACACTTCTGCCTCCTTGGTACGAGTCTCCAATTCAGCATGATCCACAGTGGATTGATTTTCCTCTGTAACGTGGTGGTTCGCAGGGTTTGCAGCTCGCCTGCACATTCGCTGGAGGTGTCCCATTGTTCAGCAACCATTGCACGCATAGTGCTTGAAGCGGCATTGATGGGGCCGATGATCACCTCCACAGCGCCAACAAGGTGTTAACTGCCTGGCATTAACGATTGATGGCGGACTCTGGGTCATCTGAGGTCGGGCAGCAGCAGCCGGCGTGCACGATCTGCCATGTATATTTCTGCTCGAAAACGATGTTACTTTATGCACAGTACTGGCCAAAACTTTTTTACTCTGCGAAATCTGATTGGTGTTGTCGCTGGTGGACATACATCCTGGGCTATCGTTATGGCTTTACTTAGATTCGGAGTTTCAACAGTATGCGAAGGATTGTCTCATGGCCAATGCCCAGTACAAAAAAGTCTCGAAGCATTTGTTCTAGGAATCCCTCAAATTTGCAGTGTCCTGCGAGGCGCCTTAGTTCAGCGACATAGCTCGCCACCTCCTGGTCCTTTCATCGTTGATACGTGTAGAACCGATATCTCGCCATCAAAACGCTTTCCTTAGGATTTTAGGTGCTCCCAGACCAGCGTATATAATTCTTCATAGGATTTCTCTGTTGGTTTTTCTGGAGTTAGGAGATTCTTCATGAGGCCATAGGTTGTTGCCCCACAGATAGTTAGGAGGATCGCTCTTCGTTTGGCAGTGTTCTCGTCCCCTTCCAGCTCGTTGGCCACAAAATATTGGTCGAGTCTCTCCACGAAGGCCTCCCAATCATCCCTCTCTGAGAACTTCTCCAGGATACCAGCTGTTCTTTGCATTTTTGCGTGGTTGTTCGTTACCTCATCGCCAATTGATAAGCTCACAATAAAGGATGAAACTGAGTACTATGTACAATGAGCAAGTGTGTCCTTAGCTCCTTTAATGAGACTCCAGAGTGCAGGTACCTCGTGGGTGGCCTGCTAATATACCGTGCTCCCAAGGGATGCTGGGATCCCTTGGGACGCCAACAGGTAGGCCCTCTGGTGGTAGTGTAATACAGGTTACACGGGGTTAAAGACATAACACAGAGGGACCTCGGGGCCCTTGTGCATGAAACACAAAAGGTTAGTATGCAGGTACAGCAAGTCATGAGGGAGGCAAATGGAATGTTGGCCTTTATTGCAAGGGAGATGGAGAATAAAATCAGAGTGCAAGGTATTGTTGAGGTCACACCTTGAATATTGATTACAGTTTTGGTCTCCATATTTAAGGAAGGATATACTTGAAGTGGGGACTGTTCAGAGAAAGTTCACTAGATTGATTCCGGAGATGAGGGGGTTGACTTATGAAGATAGATTGAGTAGATTGGGCTCTACTCATTGGAGTTCAGAAGAATGAGAGGTGATCTTATCGAAACATATAAGATAATGACGGAGCTCGACAAGGTGGATGCAGAGAGGATATTTCCACTCGGGGAAACTAAAACTAGGGGTCATGGTCTCAGAATAAGGGGCCGTCCATTTAAAACTGAGATAAGAAGGAATTTCTTCTCTCAGAGGGTTGTAAATCTATGGAATTCTCTGCCCCAGAGAGCTGTGGAGGCTGGGTCATTGAAGATATTTAAGGCGAAGATAGAAAGATTTTTGAGCGATAAGGGAATAAAGGGTTATGGGGAGCAGGCAGGAAAGTGGAGCTGAGTCCATGATCAGATCAGCCATGATTTTATTAAATGGCGGAGCAGGCTCGTGGGGCCAGATGGCCTACTCCTGCTCCTATTTCTTATGTTCTTATGACTGCTTGGTGTTTGGCTCTTGTAGGACAATGGAGAACAGGTAATGAGCTGATGTTTAGGATCAGGATTATACTGTGATCGCTAATTGTGGGGAGCAAGGATATAACTTAAACCATAGCAAGGTTATTGTGCTGAGATTTCGACGAAGGTGTCCTGAATAATTCTGCCTCTCAATTCTAGAAGCAGTTGTCACTGCACTTCTGTTCTTCATGCACCTCATTTACAGTATCAACAATATCATCATCCACCTCTCGTTCTCTGGCATGTTATGGGACATTACCATCAACCCTTTCCTGATTACAAAGTTATGACGCACACAGCATACTACCATAATTCGTAAGACAGTGCTTGATGCATACTAGAGGGCACTGCTTAATCTGAACCTTCCTTTGAGTATTCCAATGGCTTGTTCAGTTCTTATATTTGTCTTCATGTATGCTGCATGCTAGTGCTCATCTGCAGCACTGATAGTACTATAAAGTGGCATTATGAACCATGGGAGTAAAGAATGTCCCTTGTTACCTTGCAGTCATTTTGCCCTTTGAGACTGTTGTTGAAATAGATCTGGGGCACTGAACCAGATCACTGGGCAGCAATGAGGCTGGTGAAGCCCTGTCTCAAGATTCTCTCAATGAGGCTACTGGGGTCCTCAACATTGACAGCCAGACCATGTATTATATTTTGCACAGATTTAAGTAACTGGTGTACATGATCCTGTTCAGATAACAATCTGTTTTATAAGTAGGACCTGTGAGGTTGGAATCCGTTGGGTTTGCAGTTGAAGAAGAAAGCAATCTGAGCCTATAGCCAGCAGGTTACTGCAGGTTAGTGCGGGCAGGCACAGCAGGAGGGGCAAAGGAGTGGCACGAGTTTGTAAATGGAGGTGACCGGGGCCCAGGAGAGGCGTGAGTTTGGGGCTCAGAGGAGGCGAGGGCCCGGGGGCAGCACGGGCCAGCCCACACTGCGATATGTGTGCGCGTTTGGTCCGTGCAGCAGAGCTGGTCTCCAGTCATCTTGGTTAATCCTTGCCATTGGACCAAGACCTAGCTCTGTGAAGACCATGTGGTGGCTCGTGTGCAACGGCCACCACAAGTTTAAAAAAAATCCACGCACAGGTATCTTCCACCCTTCAAGATGTAGTTCGGGATCTGGAATATTAGTTCGGGATCTGGAACATTGAAACACCTGTGAACTCATCCCTTTTTGGCATGGAAGCAAGTCATCCTCACTTGGAGGGACTATGATGATGATGCTGCACCTCCACTGTCACCACTACTTACACCAGTCATGCATGCATTGTGACTTGACTCTTACCTCTGTCAAACGGTCAAGGGTACAAGCCCTATTGCACAGATTTGAGCACATTCTGGCAGGCAACCCAAGACAGAACTGAGGGACCACTGCATTTTTGAAGGTGCTTTCTTAATCCAAGGTCCTGTCTGCCTTCTCAAGTAGATGCTATCTCCTAAATGTACTTCCTAATTTCTTTAGGGTGAATGTAGCCATGCTGGTGCCTACAGCAGCTGAAGTAAATGATTCAGTGTGCGGTGTGGTGCTGATTTCTCAAGTACCATCAGAATTATTGGCTGACATAACAACAAGAACAGATAAGGAACATATTATAATACTGGCCCAAAGCTGTGTATTATTATGTTGAGCTTGAATGTAAACCTGTGTGAAAATAAGTGAGTGTAAAGTCCTGTCCCCGCAGTACAGGTTCACATGAGGCACATATTGAAGTCAAGGTCACTCAGGACCTGCACCTTTATTACACAGCTCTCGAATGCCACACTTGCCTGAGACCTATCCTTATATACCTGCCTGGGACAGGTATCCAGTGTCTCCTGCAAGTGCACCCCTGGTTGTAAGGCAAGCTTGTTGTTACAGGTCATCTCTAGTTACAGTCATGTAAAGCATGGTAAGATACAGTTAAGTACAGTAGTGTGAGATACATGACATCACCCTCCCCCAAGGTCTTATTGTCTTTATAGGTTCAGTCTCTCAGTTGGTCTACACTCTCGCGTGGAGCGTCTTAGTTGTGGTTCAGTTGTTTGCCTTGGTGCCTGTTTTTCTTTCGGTGTGATTGCTAGTATCTCGCTTGGGCTGTCTGTTTCGTTCAGTATGATGGTTGGTGTCTCGCCTGGGCTGTCTGTTTGGATTGCCCTTTCCTCAGGTTGTTCCCTCTGTCTGTCCACCAGGTGTGGTGTGAGTTCCACGTTGTAGTCTGCCTCTGGTTCAGCAGTGTTGTTGGTAAATCTACTTTTGACTTGGCCTCTGGCAGGTTTGGCCATTGTCCATTTGTATCACCAGTAGCCTGTTTCCTTCCTTGCCTGTTACTGTCCCTGCAAGCCATTTGGGATCCCTGCCATAGTTTAGCACAAACACTTTGTCCCCTATCTCATTCCACCTCCCCCTCGAATTTCGGTCATGGTACTCAGTTAGCTTATGGTGCTTTGCCTCAACGATTTCATGCATGTCTGGGAGGATTAATGAGAGAGAGCCTTGTCTTGAAGGTCTGTTTCATTAATAGTTGTGTGGGGGGAACTCCAGTCAATGAATGCGGACGAGATCTGTATGCCAGCAGCAGTCGCGACAGGCGGCCCTGCAGCGTGGGTCCTTGGATTTTGAGCATGCCTTGTTTAATGATCTGCACTGCTCGCTCTGCCTGGCCATTGGAGGCCAGCTTGAACGGTGCCATCATAATGTGATTTATGCCGTGGTCACTTGTAAAATCTTGAAATTCTGCGCTGGTGAAGCACGGACCATTATCACTGACCAATATGTCAGGAATGCCGTGCGTTGCGAACATGGTTCCAAGGCTCTCCACAGTGGTGGAGGTGATGCTCGAGTTTAAAATGGTGCATTCGATCCACTTAGAAAATGCATCTACAACTACGTGGATTATTTTGCCCATGAATGGGCCCACATAGACTACGTGCACCCGTGACCACGGTTTGGTGGGCCAGGGGCTCAGGGGGGCCACCCTGGGGGCATTATTGAGTTGGGCACAAATGGTGCACCGTCGGACTCCAAGTCCGCGTCAATGCCAGGCCACCAGATGTGGGATCTGGCTATGGCCTTCATGAGAATGATACCCGGGTGCTCGCGGTGGAGCTCCCGGACAAATGCCTCTCTGCCTCGCAGAGGCATAACAACTCGGCTGCCCCACATCAGGCAGTCTGCTTGTAGTGACAGCTCATGCAGACGCCTATGGAATGGTTTGATCTCCTCGGGGCAGGCATCGCAAGCCTCTGCCCAGTCATGAGTTAAGACACATCTTTTCACTAGGGATAACGTGGGGTCGCTGGTCATCCAGGCTCTGATTTGGCGAGCCGTCATGGGCGAACCTGTGGACTCAAAGGCATTGATTGCCATGACTATCTCACAGTCCTGTTCATCAGACTCTTCCGTGGTCGCCGGGGGTAGCCTGCTGAGCGCGTCGGCACAGTTGTCTATACCTGGTCTGTGCCTTATGGTGTAATCATAAGACGCCAGCATGAGTGCCCATTGTTGAATGCGCGCCGAGGCGTTGGCGTTTATTGCCTTACTCTCGGATAGTAGGGACGTGAGGGGCTTGTGGTCGGTTTCTAATGTGAACTTGGCCCCGAAAAGGTATTGGTGCATCTTTTTGACACTGTACACGCATGCGAGCGCCTCCTTCTCCACCATTCTGTACCCGCGCTCCGCCCGCGAAAGTGACCTGGAGGCATAAGCTATGGGTTGTAATTTACCCGCACTATTGACATGTTGTAAAATGCAACCGACCCTGTACACTGACGCATCACATGTAAGAACTAGATTTTTACCTGGATCAAAGAAAGCCAAAACACTGTTGGAACACAGAAGGTTGCGGTGCCTTATTGAAGGCGCATTCCTGGGCGTCCCCCCAAAACCAATCGTACCCCTTTCTGCGTAGCACATGGAGAGGCTCCAGCAGCGTGCTTAAGTTCTGCATAAAGTTCCCAAAGTAATTGAGTAGCCCGAGAAAGGCGCGCAGTTCTGAGACATTCCGGGGCCTGGGTGCCAGGCGAATTGCTTCTGTTTTGGACTCTGTTGGGCGGATTCCATCAGCGGCAATTCTTCTGCCCAAAAATTTAACCTCGGGCGCGAGAAACAGGCACTTGGATTTCCTAACTCTTAGGCCTACCCGATCCAACCGCTATAGTACTTCCTCCAAATTGCGGAGATGGGGGTCGGTGTCCCTGCCCGTGTATGTCGTCTTGAAATACAACCGTCCCCGGGATGGACTTGAGCAGACTCTCCATGTTGCGCTGGAATATAGCAATTGCCGACCTGATGCCGAATGGGCATCGATTGTACTTGAAAAGGCCTCGATGTGTGTTGATGGTGGTGAGTAGCTTGGACTCGTCGGTCAATTCTTGTGTCATATACGCAGATGTGAGATCTAGTTTTGAGAAAAGTTTTCCTCCAGCCAATGTGGCAAATAAGTCCTCCGCTCTGGGCAGTGGGCATTGGTCCTGTAGGGAGACTCTGTTTATGGTAGATTTGTAGTCCCCACAGATTCGTACGGATCCATCAGGCTTCATGACTGGGACGATGGGACTTGCTCAGTTGCTAAGTTCCACGTATGAGATAATGCCTTCCCGCAGAAGCCTGTCCAGTTCATGTTTAATCTTTTCCCTCATCACATAGGGCACAGCTCTAACCTTGTGATGGACCGGTCTAGCATCCTGTGTGATGTAGATTTTGACTTTAGCCCCTTTGAAGGTGCCCACACCTGGCTGAAAGAGATATTCAAATCAACTTAGAACTGTTGAGCAGGAGGTCCGTTCCTCTGACGACATGGCGTGAACATCATCCCATTTCCAGTTTAATTTTGCCAGCCAGCTTCTCCCCAGCAGTGCTAGGAGATCTCCGGGGACAATCCACAGGGGAACTCAGTTCACTGTCCCTTTGTGTGTGACTGAGAGCATGGCGCTGCCAAGGACTGGGACGATTTCTTTGGTATAGGTCCTTAGTTTGGTGTCGACCCTTGTGAGCTTTGGTCTGTCTCTTTTGTGCGGCCACAGCTGTTCAAATTGTTGAGCGCTCATGAGAGATTGACTCGCTCCCATATCCAGCTCCATTTTGACGGTATTCCGTTGATTAGGACCCTCATCATTATCGGAGGCGTCTTGTTGTAGGAGCAGTGGCCATTGATCATGTTTACCCGCTGTACATTGGTGTCCTGGGTACTGTCTTCTGGTCCGTTTTCCGACCCTTCCGATTCATATACCAGCCGAGCTGCCATTTTTCTGCACATGCGGACCAGATGCCCTGTATAGTCGCAGTTTCTGCAAACAACATGCTGAAATCGACATCCCCTTGATGAGTGCCTTCCCCCACATCTGCAGCACAGACCGCTTCCATTGTTTCCAAAGGATGAGCTGCGTCTGGCTGATCTCTCTTGAGCTTCTCTCAGTTTGGAGTTGATTGCTCGCATTGTGGGTTGATGAGGTGTGAATGGCCGTTCATGTGGCCCTTGATGGCTTCTGGCGCCACTGCCTGCTGTTGAGGGCCTGCTCTCCTGCCTTTGTCTGTGTGTGGGGGTAGTGGTTTGTTTCACGCTGTGAACTCCTTGTTCCAATGTTTCATTAGTTGTCGTACCCGCAGTGTAGATCAACCTCATCTCTTCTTCTCCTGCCAGGAATGTCTGTGCAACCAGTGCTGCTGCCTCTAGGGTCAAGTTCTTAGTCTCTATGAGCTTTCAGAATATGCCTGCATGGCCTATTCCTTCAATAAAAAAGTCTCTCAGTACTTCTCTCCTTAGTTCATCGGAGAACTCACATAAGCTAGCCAACCTCCGAAGTTCCGCCACGAAGTTGGGTATGCTCTGGCCCACACAGCGTCTGTAGTTGTAGAACCTGTGTCTGGCCATGTGTAGGCTGCTCGCTGGCTTCAGGTGGTCTCTTACCAGTGTGCTCAACTCTTCAAATGACTTGCTTGCTGGTTTCTCGGGTGCCAGCAGGTCCTTCATTGAGGCATATGTTTTCGAGCCACAGCTGGTCAAGAGATGGGCTCTTCTCTTGTCTGCCTTATCATTGCCTAACCAGTCTTTGGTTACAAAGCTTTGCTGGAGCCTTTCTATAAAGTCCTCCCAATTATCTCCAGCATTGTATTTTTCATCTGAGCCGTTGGTCGCCATTCTGTGGATTCTGTAATCCCGTAACTCGTCGCCACTGTAAAGTCCTGTCCCTGCAGTACAGATTCACGCGAGGCACACACTGAAGTCAAGGTCACTCAGGATCTGCACCTTTATTACACAGCTCTCGAATGCCACACTTGCCTGAGACCTGTCCTTATATACCTGTCTGGGACAGGTATCCAGTGTCTCCTGCAAGTGCACCCCTGGTGGTAAGGTAAGCTTGTGGTTACAGGTCATCTCTCATTACAGTCATGTATAGCATGGTAAGATACAGTTATGTACAGTAGTGTAAGATACATGGCAGTGAGTGTGTGAGTAGATAGCGAGAAAAGGCATAGTAATAGAGGACAAAATGAATACCAGGCTTGGAAAGCACCTCTAGCTCTTTCCTCCCAAATTCCCTCCATGTTTTGCAGGCCAGTTATGTTGAATGCGACATCCTGAAATTTCAGGGCCCTTTTCCTGTGTGCATTAGCTCATTGTTGGAATGAGCTACCTCGTTCTACAAGCTGAGAAGTAGTATGCAAAGTTCGAAATTTTAAGAGCAAATACTGTGACACCCAAATGCCCATTCCGCATCACACCACGTGTGAGTAAATGGACATGCACCATGCAGTTAGTTTGTGTTTGGGAGATTTTTGTATGAAACTCTTTTAAAGCGTCAGTCTGACAAGAGTTTTAGTTACAAGTTGCAGCTTGAATCTGTGCCCTATTGTAGTATAGCCATGCATGGTAAGAAAAGATTCAGCTGTAAGGTTGTCTGAGTGCTTTGCTTTGGTCGTAATAACAACAAAACAACAACAACCACATGTATTTATATAGCGCGTTTAACATAGTGAAACGTCCCAAGGCGCTTCTGTCATGTATCCTACATGGTTACTGCTTGTACTATTAGAAGGTGTGTCACCTGAGGGCACTGCAGTGGGAGACTTCTGGTTTACCTGTACAGGTGTGCCAGGCCTAGAATAAAAGGCAGGCCACCAGGTGTGATCCTCACTCTGGAGTTACATTAAATGGACTAAGGTCACTACAGTTCAAGCACAACACATTGTCTCGTGGAGTCATTATTAGAGCATCTGAAGACATAACAATTGGCGACGAGATTTCGGACCTTCACGAGAAAATGGCTAACTTTGGTACGTTGCAACAGTTCGCTGATGGTGATGATTGGGAAGCTTTTGTGGAGAGGCTCAACCATTTCTTCACAGCAAACGACCTGGCAGGCGATAATCCGGCCACGCTGGTTGATAAGCACAGAGCTATCCTGCGAACCAGTTGTGAGCAACCGTCTATGGCCTCGTCAGGGACTTGCTGGCACCAACGAAGACAACGACCAAGACATACGAGAAACTTGTAACGCTGATCCAAGAACAATTCAAGCCCAGTGAGAGCATCCTCACAGCCAGACACCGGTTTTATACACACTGACGGCCCGAAGGCCAGGAGATCGCAAAATATGCTGCAGACCTCAGGAAGCTGGCAGCACTGTGTGATTTCGGCGACCACCTCACCGAAGCGCTGTAGGATATCTTTGTCATTGGAATCGGCCATGAGGGCCTTCTTCATAAGCAACTATCTGCGGATACCACAGTCACACTGCAGAAGGCCATCTCCGTGAGCCAAGCATTCATGACCTTGACCTGTGGTCTAGGCGGATGACTCATCCTCAGGACTCAAACTCGGCAAGTACTGTGCACAGAGTGGCGCCGTTTAGAGGCTGGACTGTAGAATGTGAATCTTCTCAGGGGAGAGAGAACAGGGCCCCGAGTCCCTTAACTCAGAGTCCGCCGAAGGGGGCTAATCGAGTAGCACCATGCTGGCGTTGCGGAGGGTATCACAGGGCTCACCAGTGCCATTTTAAAGACTATGTATGTAAAGGCTGCAGCACAAAGGGCCACCTCCAGCGAATGTGTAAAAGAAATAAGACTCACTGTGTTGATGAATAGTCTGCAGATGTCCATGAATCCAGCGCGGATTATGAAGCAATAGTCAGAGAGGCAGCTCAGCCCCACGATGAGGTATATAGCATGTTTACCTGCACCACTGAATGTTCTCCGTTGAGGATGGAAGTCGAGATAAATGGCGTTCCAGTCTTCATGGAAGTGGACACGGGGGCGAGCCAGTCAGTAATGAATCAAGAAGCCTGAGAGAGGCTAAAGGACAATCAGGCTGAATGACCCAAGTTGGTCCCGGTTCAGGCAAAGCTGCGCACCTACACCAATGAACTTATCCCAGTCATTGGTATTGCGGATGTAATGGTACTCCATCACCGCGCGGTGCACAAGTTACCTCTGTGGGTTGTTGTAGGCGAAGGACCAACGCTACTCGGAAGAAGGTGGATGGAGAAGATCCATTGGAGCGGGGAAGAATTCATCCCTCCAGCGATCGACGTCCCCCACGCTCAGAGGCAAAGAAAACCCCGACCTGAGGTTGGATCCGGCACCAGAGAGCAGGCCAAGACAGCACCCGAGGCACAGACCACTCAGCACGACTGCGTGGAGATGATCCAGCTGAGATGACCTGAACGCACCTTCCAAGCTCCAGTGGCAGGACTCCGAAGGAAGAAAATCAGACCCAGAGGCGGAACCCAGGGAGAAGAGGATCACAGCAGTTGACATCGTAGATGGAAGAAAGATAGTGCCCAAACCACGAGGTGAGGCGCAGAAGAAAAAGATGGCGGTGGCCAGACCACGAGCTGATGGAGCAACACATGGCACCAAACGCAGAAGAGGATTGGGATAAAGATAGCAAGGCTCTCTTAAAGGAGACCTGCAACTCACCACACTTAAAGGGACAGTTCCACACTCTCAATCAATGTAATAGCAACTGTGAGTTAGATGTAAAATGTATAATTGATGATCAGAGTTGTGTACATACAATAGGCAAGGAAAAGTCACGCAATTGCGATCGGAGCAACAGATTATTCACAATAAGTAATGAAATGTTGTGCGATGTAGGATTTCAACTGCATACAGTCAATGCAGCGGGTAAACACCCATCGGGAGCACACAGGTCCAGCGAGCTACCCAATACTGTAGCCTGCGTCCCTGGGACCAAAGTGATGCGCCACGGAGTGTGGCCACAAGCAGCTAACATATACAAGCTGCAGAGCAAGCAATCTCAGGAGGGCAACAGTATCGATACCCTGCCCCCGTTTGGCTACACCTCTCAGGCACCCGATGGCATCAACCGCCATGAGCCTGAAAGAGCAAACTGTGCTAAGTCGCAGCCCCCACACCCTATCGCCACCAAGGCTACACCTGGGAATGAAGGGTCACCCGCAACAGTTCTCCTAAATGGGACTGGGTCCAGCCAGGATCCCAAATCAAATAATGCCCAGGCTAGCGAGTCAGTGGTTCCCTGTGCACTTCTAGACGACTGCACCTCAGGGAGCAGAAATGACCCGGGGCACAAGGAGAAGGCAGGGAGGTCACAGACATCTGTGAACCTGCCCGACGCTAGAATCAACGGCAAAAGCCCCGAAAGCAAGCAACTTCAGCCAACCGGGTTCCCACTGCCAGCACTGGGCACCGCGCTGCCACCAGACTACCTGGACACCATCCAGCAGTTCTGGCACTAGTTTGTTCTCATGCACTGGTGCTGAACCCAGCACTAACTCCAAGTATATTCCAAGTATGTACCTCACCATTCAAATATACTTACCTCACCATGGTACTACAAATGCAATACTGTAAACGCAAATTTTTTTTTGGACTTGAATGTATATGAAAGTAATGAGCCAATGGCACAATCTGTATGTGGCAGGGAGGAAGAGAATAAAGTGGTCATGGACGCACAAACAGAGACCACCAGCACTCTGCTGCCAACGAAACACCACCTACTTACCCAAGATGGAAACGACCCTCCAAGGGTCAACCAGATAGAGCTAAGCCCAGAGCACAGTCTGTGCAAAGGTGATTTGCACTAAAGACTTGGGGGAGAGTGCTGTCATGTATCCTACATGGTTACTGCTTGTACTATTACAAGATGTGCCACCTGAGGGCATTGCAGTGGGAGACTTGTAGTTTATCTGTACAGGTCTGCCAGGCTTAGTATAAAAGGCCAGCCATCATGTGTGATCCTCACTCTGGAGTTACATTAAATGGACTAAGGTCACAACAGTTCAAGCACAACACATTGTCTCGTGGAGTCATTATTAGAGCATCTGAAGACATAACAGCTTCGTAAGAGTATTATGAGATAAAACAATTTGACACCAAGCGCAGGTGACCAAAAGCTTGGTCAAAGAGGTAGGTTTTAAGCAGCATCTGAAAGGAGGAATGAGAGGCAGAGAGCTTTAGGCAGGGAGTTCCAGAGCTTGGGGTCTAGGCAACAGAAGACACAGCCACCAATGGTTGAGCGGTTCCAATCAGGGATGCTCAAGAGGGCAGAATTAGAGGAATGCAGACATCTCTGAGGGAGTTGTGGGGCTGGAGGAGAGAACAGAGCTAGGGAGGGGCAAGGCCATGGAGGGATTTGAAAATAAGGATGAGAATTTTGAAATTGAGGCTTAACCGGAAGCTAATGTAGGTCAGCAAGCAGAGGGGTGATGGATGAGCAGGACTTGGAGCGAGTTAGGACATGGGCAGCTGAATTTTGGATCACCTCGAGTTGACATAGGGTAGAATGTGGGAGGCCAGCCAGGAGTGCGTTGGAATAGTCTAGAGGTAACAAAGACAAGGATGAGGATTTCAGCAGTGGATGAGCTGAGGCAAGGGCAGAGACGGGTGATGTTACAGAGGTGGAAATAGGCGGTCTTAGTTATGCTGCGGATATGTGGTCGAAAGCTCATTTCAGGGTCAAATGTGAAACCAAGTTTGTGATCAGCCTGGTTTAGCCTCAGACAGAACTTTGGGAGCGGGATGGAGTCAGCGACTAGGGAACGGAGTTTGTGGCGGGGACCGAAAACAATGGTTGTGCTCTTCCCAATACTCAACTGGAGAAAATTTCTGCTCATCCAGAACTGGATGTCGGACAAGCAATCTGACAATTTAGAGACCGTGGAGGGGTCAAGACAAATATAGAAACATAGAAAATAGGTGCAGGAGTAGGCCATTTGGCCGTTGGAGCCTGCACCGCCATTCAATGAGTTCATGGCTGAACATGTAACTTCAGTACCCCATTCCTGCTTTCTCGCCATACCCCTTGATCCCCCTAGTAGTAAGGACTACATCGAACTCCTTTTTGAATATATTTAGTGAATTGGCCTCAACAACTTTCTGTGGTAGAGAATTCCACAGGTTCACCACTCTCTGGGTGAAGAAGTTTCTCCTCATCTCGGTCCTAAATGGCTTACCCCTTATCCTTAGACTGTGACCCCTGGTTCTGGACTTCCCCAACATTGGGAACATTCTTCCTGCATCTAACCTGTCTAAGTTAGGAGACCAAAACTGTACACAATACTCCAGGTGTGGCCTCACCAAGGCCCCGTACAACTGTAGTAACACCTCCCTGCCCCGTACTCAAATCCCCTCGCTATGAAGGCCAACATGCCATTTGCTTTCTTAACCGCCTGCTGTACCTGCATGCCAACTTTCAATGACTAATGTACCATGATACCCAGGTCTCGTTGCACCTTCCCTTTTCCTAATCTGTCACCATTCATTAATAGTCTGTCTCTCTGTTTTTACCACCAAAGTGGATAACCTCACATTTATCCACATTATACTTCATCTGCCATGCAGTTGCCCACTCACCTAACCTATCCAAGTCACTCTACAGCCTCATAGCATCCTCCTCGCAGCTCACACTGCCACCCAACTTAGTGTCATCTGCAAATTTGGTGATACTACATTTAATCCCCTCGTCTAAATCAATAATGTACAATGTAAACAGCTGGGGCCCCAGCACAGAACCTTGCGGTACCCCACTAGTCACTGCCTGCCATTCTGAAAAGTACCCATTTACTCCTACTCTTTGCTTTCTGTCTGCCAACCTGTTCTCAATCCACGTCAGCACACTACTCCCAATCCCATGTGCTTTAACTTTGCACATTAATCTCTCGTGTGGGACCTTGTCGAAAGCCTTCTGAAAGTCCAAATACACCACATTAACTGGTTCTCCCTTGTCCACTCTACTGGAAACACCCTCAAAAAATTCCAGAAGATTTGTCAAGCATGATTTCCCTTTCACAAATCCATGCTGACTTGGACCTATCATGTCACCTCTTTCCAAATGCACTGCTATGACATCCTTAATAATTGATTCCATCATTTTACCCACTACCGATGTCAGGCTGACCGGTCTATAATTCACTCTTTTCTCTCTCCCTCCTTTTTTAAAAAGTGGGGTTACATTGGCTACCCTCCACTCCATAGGAACTGATCCAGAGTCGATGGAATGTTGGAAAATGACTGTCAATGCATCCGCTATTTCCAAGGCCACCTCCTTAAGTACTCTGGGATGCAGACCATCAGGCCCTGGGGATTTATCAGCCTTCAATCCCATCAATTTCCCCAACACAATTTCCCAACTAATAAGGATTTCCCTCAGTTCCTCCTTCTTACTAGACCCTCTGACCCCTTTTATATCCGGAAGGTTGTTTGTGTCCTCCTTAGTGAATACCGAACCAAAGTACTTGTTCAATTGATCTGCCATTTCTTTGTTCCCCGTTATGACTTTCCCTGATTCTGACTGCAGGGGACCTACGTTTGTCTTTACTAACCTTTTTCTCTTTACATATCTATAGAAGCTTTTGCAGTCCGTCTTAATGTTCCCTGCAAGCTTCCTCTCGTACTCTATTTTCCCTGCCCTAATCAAACCCTTTGTCCTCCTCTGCTGAGTTCTAAATTTCACCCAGTCCCCGGGTTCGCTGCTATTTCTGGCCAATTTGTATGCCACTTCCTTGGCTTTAATACTATCCCTGATTTCCCTTGAAAGCCACGGTTGAGCCACCTTCCCTTTTTTATTTTTACGCCAGACAGGAATGTACAATTGTTGTAGTTCACCATGAGGTCTCTACATGTCTGCCATTGCCCATCCACTCTCAACCCCTTAAGTATCATTCGCCAATCTATCCTAGCCAATTCACGCCTCTTACCTTCAAAGTTACCCTTCTTTAAGTTCAGGACCATGGTCTCTGAATGTACTGTTTCATTCTCCATCCTAATGTAGAATTCCACTATATTATGGTCACTCTTCCCCAAGGGGCCTCTCACAACGAGATTGCTAATTAATCCTCTCTCATTACACAACACCCAGTCTAAGATGGCCTCCCCCCTAGTTGGTTCCTCGACATATTGATCTCGAAAACCATCCCTTATGCACTCCAGGAAATCCTCCTCCACCGTATTGCTTCCAGTTTGGTTAGCCCAATCTATATGCATATTCAAGTCACCCATGATAACTGCTGCACCTTTATTGCATGCACCCCTAATTTCCTGTTTGATGCCCTCCCCAACATCACTACTACTATTTGGAGGTCTGTACACAACTCCCACTAACGTTTTTTGCCCTTTGGTGTTCTGCAGCTCTACCCATTAGATTCCACATCATCCAAGCTAATGTCCTTAGTAAAAGGGAATATTATTTGAATGGGGAGAAATTACAACATGCTGCAGTGCAGAGGGACCTAGGGGTCCTTGTGCATGAATCCCAAAAAGTTAGTTTGCAGGTACAGCAGGTAATCAGGAAGGCGAATGGAATGTTGGCCTTCATTGCAAGAGGGATGGAGTACAAAAGCAGGGAGGTCCTGCTGCAACTGTGCAGGGTATTGGCGAGGCCGCACCTGGAGTACTGCGTGCAGTTTTGGTCACCTTACTTAAGGAAGGATATACTAGCTTTGGAGGGGGTACAGAGACGATTCACTAGGCTGATTCCGGAGATGAGAGGGTTACCTTATGATGATAGATTGCGTAGACTGGGTCTTTACTCATTGGAGTTCAGAAGGATGAGGGGTGATCTTAACGAAACATTTAAAATAATGAAAGGGATAGACAGGATAGAGGCAGAGAGGTTGTTTTCACTAGTCGGGGAGACTAGAACTAGGGGGCACAGCCTCAAAATATGGGGGAGCCAATTTAAAACCGAGTTGAGAAGGAATTTCTTCTCCCAGAGGGTTGTGAATCTGTGGAATTCTCTGCCCAGGGAAGCAGTTGAGGCTAGCTCATTGAATGTATTCAAATCACAGATAGATAAATTTTTAACCAATAAGGGAATTAAGGGTTATGGGGAGCAGGCGGGAAAGTGGAGCTGAGTCCACGGCCAGATCAGCCATGAGCGGCCTATAAAAGGCACAGCAGGGAGTCGGGGGCCCAGAGTCGGCGGCAGTCGGGAGCAGCGTCGAGGAGGTACGTGGAGAGGCCTATAAAAGGAACAGCAGGGAGTCCGGGACTAGCGTCGGCGGCAGTCGGGAGCAGCGTCGAGGAGGTGCGTGGAGAGGCCTATAAAAGGCACAGCAGGGAGTCCGGGGCTAGCGTCGGCGGCAGTCGGGAGCAGCGTCGAGGAGGTGCACAGAGAGGCCTATAAAAGGCACAGCAGGGAGTCCGGGGCCCAGCGTCGGCGGCAGTCGGGAGCAGCGTCGAGGAGGTGAGTGGAGAGGCCTATAAAAGGTGTGATTTGTGCAGCTACAGGGAGAAGGCAAAAAAGAAGTAGAAAGAAATCAAAAGGTGACGTCGCAGCCAAGAGGGTAAGTGATTGGCTGGTGATTGGTGAGTAGTTTTTCTTTTTTCTCTTCTATATCAGTGAGTAACTTTTAACACTGTTGTTGCCAATTTAAGTGTATATAAGGGTTAAGTCATGGCATGAGAGCTCGGTCGGGTGTTATGCTCCTCCTGTACCATGTGGGAACTCAGGGACACTTCCGGAGTCCCTGACGATTACGTGTGCGGGAAGTGTATCCGCCTCCAGCTCCTGACAGACCGCGTTGCGTAGTTGGAGCTGAGGGTGGATTCACTCTGGAGCATCCACGATGCTGAGAATGACGTGAGTAGCACGTGTAGCGAGTTGGTCGTACCACAGGGAAAGGGTCCACAGCCAGATAGGGAATGGAAGACCAACAGGAAGAGCAGTGCAAGGAAGGTAGTGCAGGAGTCCCCTGTGGTCATCCCCCTGCAAAACAGATACACTGCTTTGGGTACTATTGAGGGGGATGACTCATCAGGGGAGGGCAGCAGCAGCCAAGTTCATGGCACCGTGGCTGGCTCTGCTGCACAGGAGGGCAGGAAAAAGAGTGGGAGAGCAATAGTGATTGGGGATTCAATGGTGAGGGGAATAGATAGGCGTTTCTGCGGCCGCAACCGAGACTCCGGGATGGTATGTTGCCTCCCTGGTGCAAGGGTCAAGGATGTCTCGGAGCGGGTGCAGGACATTCTAAAAAGGGAGGGAGAACAGCCAGTTGTCGTGGTGCACATTGGTACCAACGACATAGGTAAAAAGAGGGATGAGGTCCTACGAAACGAATTTAAGGAGCTAGGAGCTAAATTAAAAAGTAGGACCTCAAAAGTAGTAATCTCGGGATTGCTACCAGTGCCACGTGATAGTCAGAGTAGGAATCGCAGGATAGCGCAGATGAATACGTGGCTTGAGCAGTGGTGCAACAGGGAGGGATTCAAATTCCTAGGGCATTGGAACCGGTTCTGGGGGAGGTGGGACCAGTACAAACCGGACGGTCTGCACCTGGGCAGGACCGGAACCAATGTCCTAGGGGGAGTGTTTGCTAGTGCTGTTGGGGAGGATTTAAACTGATATGGCAGGGGGATGGGAACCAATGCAGGGAGACAGAGGGAAACAAAAAGGAGGCAAAAGCAAAAGACAGAAAGGAGATGAGGAAAAGTGGAGGGCAGAGAAACCCAAGGCAAAGAACAAAAAGGGCCACATTACAGCAAAATTCTAAAAGGACAAAGGGTGTTAAAAGAACAAGCCTGAAGGCTTTGTGTCTTAATGCAAGGAGTATCCGCAATAAAGTGGATGAATTAACTGTGCAAATAGATGTTAACAAATATGATGTGATTGGGATTACGGAGACGTGGCTCCAGGATGATCAGGGCTGGGAACTCAACATCCAGGGGTATTCAACATTCAGGAAAGATAGAATAAAAGGAAAAGGAGGTGGGGTAGCATTGCTGGTTAAGGAGCAAATTAAGGCAATAGTTCGGAAGGACATTAGCTTGGATGATGTGGAATCTATATGGGTAGAGCTGCAGAATACCAAAGGACAAAAAACATTAGTGGGAGTTGTGTACAGACTTCCAAACAGTAGTAGTGATGTTGGGGAGGGCATCAAACATGAAATTAGGGGTGCGTGCAATAAAGGTGCAGCAGTTATAATGGGTGACTTTAATATGCACATAGATTGGGTTAACCAAACTGGAAGCAATACGGTAGAGGAGGATTTCCTGGAGTGCATAAGGGATGGTTTTTTAGACCAATATGTCGAGGAACCAACTAGGGGGGAGGCCATCTTAGACTGGGTGTTGTGTAATGAGAGAGGATTAAGTAGCAATCTCGTTGTGCGAGGCCCCTTGGGGAAGAGTGACCATAATATGGTGGAATTCTGCATTAGGATGGAGAATTAAACAGTTAATTCAGAGACCATGGTCCAGAACTTAAAGAAGGGTAACTTTGAAGGTATGAGGCGTGAATTGGCTAGGATAGATTGGTGACTGATACTGAAGGGGTTGACTGTGGATGGGCAATGGCAGACATTTAGAGACCGCATGGATGAACTACAACAATTGTACATTCCTGTCTGTCGTAAAAATAAAAAAGGGAAGGTGGCTCAACCGTGGCTATCAAGGGAAATCAGGGATAGCATTAAAGCCAAGGAAGTGGCATACAAATTGGCCAGAAATAGCAGCGAACCCGGGGACTGGGAGAAATTTAGAACTCAGCAGAGGAGGACAAAGGGTTTGATTAGGGCAGGGAAAATGGAGTACGAGAAGAAGCTTGCAGGGAACATTAAGACGGATTGCAAAAGTTTCTATAGATATGTAAAGAGAAAAAGGTTAGTAAAGACAAACATAGGTCCCCTGCAGTCAGAATCAGGGGAAGTCATAACGGGGAACAAAGAAATGGCGGACCAATTGAACAAGTACTTTGGTTCGGTATTCACTGAGGAGGACACAAACAACCTTCCGGATATAAAAGGGGTCGGAGGGTCTAGTAAGGAGGAGGAACTGAGGGAAATCCTTATTAGTCGGGAAATTGTGTTGGGGAAATTGATGGGATTGAAGGCCGATAAATCCCCAGGGCCTGATGGACTGCATCCCAGAGTACTTAAGGAGGTGGCCTTGGAAATAGTGGATGCATTGACAGTCATTTTCCAACATTCCATCGACTCTGGATCAGTTCCTATGGAGTGGAGGGTAGCCAATGTAACCCCACTTTTTAAAAAAGGAGGGAGAGAGAAAACAGGGAATTACAGACCGGTCAGCCTGACATCGGTAGTGGGTAAAATGATGGAATCAATTATTAAGGATGTCATCGCAGTGCATTTGGAAAGAGGTAATATGATAGGTCCAAGTCAGCATGGATTTGTGAAAGGGAAATCATGCTTGACAAATCTTCTGGAATTTTTTGAGGATGTTTCCAGTAGAGTGGACAAGGGAGAACCAGTTGATGTGGTATATTTGGACTTTCAGAAGGCTTTCGACAAGGTCCCACACAAGAGATTAATGTTCAAAGTTAAAGCACATGGGATTGGGGGTAGTGTGCTGACATGGATTGAGAACTGGTTGTCAGACAGGAAGCAAAGAGTAGGAGTAAATGGGGACTTTTCAGAATGGCAGGCAGTGACTAGTGGGGTACCGCAAGGTTCTGTGCTGGGGCCCCAGCTGTTTACACTGTACATTAATGATTTAGACGAGGGGATTAAATGTAGTATCTCCAAATTTGCGGATGACACTAAGTTGGGTGGCAGTGTGAGCTGCAAGGAGGATTCTATGAGGCTGCAGAGCGACATGGATAGGTTAGGTGAGTGGGCAAATGCATGGCAGATGAAGTATAATGTGGATAAATGTGAGGTTATCCACTTTGGTGGTAAAAACAGAGAGACAGACTATTATCTGAATGGTGACAGATTAGGAAAAGGGGAGGTGCAAAGAGACCTGGGTGTCATGGTACATCAGTCATTGAAAGTTGGCATGCAGGTACAGCAGGCGGTTAAGAAAGCAAATGGCATGTTGGCCTTCATAGCGAGGGGATTTGAGTACAGGGGCAGGGAGGTGTTGCTACAATTGTACAGGGCCTTGGTGAGGCCACACCTGGAGTATTGTGTACAGTTTTGGTCTCCTAACCTGAGGAAGGACATTCTTGCTATTGAGGGAGTGCAGCGAAGGTCCACCAGACTGATTCCCGGGATGGCGGGACTGACCTATCAAGAAAGACTGGATCAACTGGGCTTGTATTCACTGGAGTTCAGAAGAATGAGAGGGGACCTCATAGAAACGTTTAAAATTCTGACGGGGTTAGACAGGTTAGATGCAGGAAGAATGTTCCCAATGTTGGGGAAGTCCAGAACCAGGGGACACAGTCTAAGGATAAGGGGTAAGCCATTTAGGACCGAGATGAGGAGGAATTTCTTCACCCAGAGAGTGGTGAACCTGTGGAATTCTCTACCACAGAAAGTAGTTGAGGCCAATTCACTAAATATATTCAAAAAGGAGTTAGATGAAGTCCTTACTACTAGGGGAATCAAGGGGTATGGTGAGAAAGCAGGAATGGGGTACTGAAGTTGCATGTTCAGCCATGAACTCATTGAATGGCGGTGCAGGCTAGAAGGGCCGAATGGCCTACTCCTGCACCTATTTTCTATGTTTCTATGTTTCTATGAATGGTGGAGCAGGCTCGAGGGGCTAGATGGCCTACTCCTGTTCCTAATTCTTATGTTCTTATGTTCTTATGTCCTTCCTAACTATTGCATTAATCTCCTCTTTAATCAGCAACGCTACCCCACCTCCTTTTCCTTTTATTCTATCCTTCCTGAATGCTGAATACCCTTGGATGTTGAGTTCCCAACCCTGATCATCCTGGAGCCACGTCTCTGTAATCCCAATCACATCATATCTGTTAACATCTATTGGCACAGTTAATTCATCCACCTTATTACGGATACTCCTTGCATTAAGACACAAAGCCTTCAGGCTTGTTTTTTAACACCTTTTGTCCTTTTAGAATTATGATGTAGTATGGCCCTTTTTGTTTCTTGCCTTTGTTTACTCGGCCTTCCACTATTGCTTTTTACCTTTCTACCATCTGTTTCTGACTCCATATTACTTCGCCCTCTCTTGCTGCATAGCTTCCCATCCCCCTGCCATATTAGTTTAAACACTCCCGAACTGCATTAGCAAATGTCACCCCGAGGACATCAGTTCCAGTCCTGCCCAAGTGCAGACCGAAACCTTTTGTACAGGTCCCACTTCCCCCAGAACTGGTTCCAATATCCCAGGAATTTGAATCCCTCCCTCTTGCACCACTGCTCAAGCCACATATTTATTCTATCTATCCTGCTCCCTCTACTCTGATTCGCACGTGGCACTGGTAGCAATCCAGAGATTACTACCTTTTGAGGTCCTACTTTTTAATTTAAGTCCTAGCTCCCTAAATTCAGCTTGTAGGACCTCTTCCCGCCTCTTACCTATATCGTTGGTACCTACATGTACCACGACAACTGGCTGTTCACCCTCCCTCTCCAGAATGCTCTGCAGCCGCTCCGAGACATCCATGACCCTTGCACCAGGGAGGCAACATACCATCCTGGAGTCTCGGTTGCGGCCGCAGAAACTCCTATCTATTCCCCTTACAATAGAGTCCCCTATCACTATAGCTCTCCCACTCTTTTTCCTACCCTACTGCACAGCAGAGCCACCCATGGTGCCATGAACCTGGCTGCTGGTGCCTTCCCCTGGTAAGTCATCTCCCTCAACAGTATCCAAAACGGTATATCTGTGGTATTGAGGTAGAACTGGGTGTCATCAGCGTACATTTGGAAACTGATGCTGCGTTTTCGGATGATGTCGCCAAGGGGCAACATGTAGATGAAAAATAGGAAGGGACCAAAGATAGATCCTTGGGGGGACACCAGAGGTCATGATGCGGGGGCGGGAAGAGAAGCAATTGCAGGTGATTTGCTGGCTACGATTAGATAGGTAAGAATGGAACCAGGGAACTGCAGTCGCACTAAGCTGGACGACGGTGGAGAAGTGTTGGAGAAGGATAGAGTGGTCAACCATGTCCAAGGCTGCAGAAAAGTCAAGAAGGACAAGGAGGGATAGTTTGCCTTTGTCATAGTCACAAAGGATATCCTTTGTGACTTTGATGAGAGCCATTTAGGTGTTGCGGCAGGTGTGGAATCCGGATTGGAGGGATTCAAACATGGAGTTGCGGGAAAGGTGGGCACGGATTTGGGAGACGACGACACCTTCAAGGACTTTGAAGTGGAAAGGGAGGTTGGAGATGGGGCGGTAGTTTGCAAGGACAGAGGGGTTGAGGGTTGATTTTTTGAAGAGAGGGGCAATGACAGATTTGACAGAGAGGGCGACAGTACCTGAGGAGAGAGAACCGTTAACAATGTCAGCTAACATGGGAGCCAGAAAAGGAAGTTGGGTGGTCAGCAGTTTGGTGGGAATAGGGTGAATAGGTGGGAAAGGCCTTTGACACTGTCACCCGCGCGGATCTATGGAATGTCGTCCTCCGTTTCGGATGCCCCCAAAGGTTCGGCACCATCCTCCACCTGCCCCATGATGACATGCAGGCCATGATCTTTACTAACGGATACATCACAGATCCAATCCATGTCCGGACCAGGGTTAAACAGGACTGCGTCATTGCCCCAACCCTCTTCTCGATCTTGCTCACTGCCATGCTCCACCTCACAGTTGACAAGCTCCCCGCTGGAGTGGAACAAAATTACAGAACCAGTGGGAACCTGTTCAACCTCCGCCGTCTCCAGGCCAGGTCCAAGACCACCCCAACCTCTGTCGTCGAGCTACAGTAGGTGGACGACGCCTGCATCTGCGCACATACTGAGGCTGAACTCCAGGACATAGTCGACGTATTTACTGAGGTGTACGAAAGCATGGGCCTCACGCTGAACATCAGCAAGACAAAGGTCCTCCACCAGCCTGTCCTTACCGCACAGCACTGTCCCCTGGTCATCAAGATCCATGGCATGGCCCTGGACAACATGGACCACTTCCCATATTTCGGGAGCCTCCTATCAACAAGAGTAGGCATTGACGACGAGATCCAACACCGCCTCCAGTGCGTCAATGCAGCCTTCGGCTGCCTGAGGAAAAGAGTGTTTGAAGACCAGACCATCAAAACTGCCACCAAGCTCATGGTCTACAGGGCTGTAGTAATACTCGCCCTCCTGTATGGCTCAGAGACGTGGACCATGTACAGTAGACACCTCAAGTCGCTGGAGAAATACCACCAACGATGTCTCCGCAAGATCCTGCAAATCCCCTGGGAGGACAGACGCACCAACATTAGCGTCCTCGACCAAGCCAACATCCCCAGCATTGAAGCACTGACCACACTTGATCAGCACCGTTGGGCAGGCCACAAAGGTCAAGGGTTCAAGCCATACTCTACAGATTTGAGCACATTACCTAGGCAGGCACCCCAGGGCAGTGCTGAGGGAGTGCTGCATTTTTGAAGGTGCTGCCTTAATTCAAGGTCCTGTCTGCCTTCTCAGGAGGATGCAAAAGATCTCACAATATAATTCCAAGAAGAACAGTGGAGTTCTCCTGATGTCCTGGTCACATATATTCCGAAATCAATATCATCAAAACAGATCATCTGGCCATTTGTCTCATTGCTGTATGCAAATTGGCTACTGTATTTCCTACATTATTTCATTGGCTGTGTCACTTTTAGATGTCCTGAGGTTACAAAAGGCTCTTTTTCTGTGTGCAACACTTTTCATTTCCACATGGTGAACAACATCTAAAAAAGAGTTATCGATGCTTCTTTTTTATGTTTCAATCACAAAATAATGTCAAATTAATAATAATTAAAAGCTATTACCTTTGTTTTTTATTTAGGTTTTCTTACTTGCTACATATTGGTTGTAATTTTTGGTATATCTTAATCTGTTTAGGAATCTACTTTTTAACAATGAATTTTGATCACACTTTAGCCTTACTCTCCATTTGTGATTTTTTTCAACCACCTCCAAGCCTCTTTCGATTAAGTTCCTTTCTCTGCAAAAAATGTTTTGTTTTTCTCACACTGATTTAATTTTGTCTGCTCTGTCACATTAATGTTCTTGGTCCTTTGTTCCATATACCTTTGCTATTTATATACCCTTTGATTTGACCAGAAACTCAACTGGACCAACCACATGGCTAATAGAGCAGGTCAGAGGCTGGGTATTCTGTGGCAAGTGGCTTACCTCCTGACACCCAGAGCCTCTCCACTACCTACTGTGCACATCAGGAGTGTGAAGGAATACTCTTTACTTGCCAAGATGGGGTGGAAGGCAGCTGCAATAACTCTCAAGAAGCTTGATATCATTCAAGACAAAGCAGCCCACTTGATCTGCATCCCATCTACCAGCTTAAATATCCAATCCCTCCACCACCAGCGCAACATGGCTACAGTGTGTACTATCTATAAGATGCACAGCACCAACTTGCCAAGGCATCTTCAGCAGCACCTTCAAACCCACGACAAGGGCAGTTGCATGGGAACACTATTACCTCCAAATTCTCCTCCAAGATACACTCCATCACAACTTGGACATATATCACCATTGCTGGGTCAGAATCCTGGAATTCCCCACAGAACAGCATTACGGGAGCACCTTCATCACATGGACTGCAATGTTTCAAGAAGGCCCACCACCATCTTCTCAAGCATAACTAGGGATGGGCAATAAATGCTGGCCTTGTCAGTAATGCACATATCCTGAGAATGAATTTTTTTTAAACTCTTGATATGATGCACCCATAACCCTTGAATCTCTCATATTAATATGTTTCAAGTGAATATTCAAAGTGAATCTTTCTGAAGAGGTACCAATTTTAATCTCAACCATCATTTCATAAATTATTATAATTTTCTCCTTGCCTGTTATGATTTCAGGGTCTCTTTTTCAATGGTTCGACAACTGTTTTCTTAAATAGACCTCGCCTCATGATCCAAAAACTGTAGCTTTCTATACTCTGCCTAAAGGATTAACAATTACCCAAATTGCATGTAACCTACTTAATGCATTTAATTTTTAAAATATTATTCTCAGACTATGGATGATGCTGGCAAGATTGAATTTATGGCCTATTCCTAGTTTCCCTGAGAAGGCTGTGTTGGGTTTTCTTGAACTGCTGTAGTTTTTTTGGGGTAATGTGCTTTCCCCAACAGTGTTAGGTCGAGAATTCCAGGATTTTGAAAATGACTTTTCCAAATCAAGAGAGTTTGGACTTTGAGGAAACTTCGAGTCATGGTGTTCCCATGATATTGCAGTGCTTGTCTTTCTTTGTGGTAGAAGCTGCATGACTGGGGGGTGATGTTGAAGCAAGCTTGCTGAGTTGCTAGGGTGCATCCTATAGAATATACATTCTGTAGAATATACATGCATTAGTGGTAGAAAGTGAATATGGCATTCAGTGGTAGGCAGCAATCAAACCAACAGTTTTGTCCTGGATGCATTGAGCATCTTGAGTGCTGTTGTAGCTGCACCCATTTCAAGAGTGGTGAGTATTCCACTACTCAGCATTTACCGTATTCTTGTAGTCAGGTTATTGAAAAGGCTGGTTCAATTCAGCTTCCAAGATATTGATTGTGCAGAACTCAGCAATAATGGTGCCAATGAAGGTCAGAGGCTGATAGTTGGACTTTTTCTTGTCAGCGATGGCCATTATCTGGCTTATATGTTACTGGTGACTTGACTGCCCAAGCTTGACTGGTGTCCAGTTCATGTTGTAGACTGGCATGGGCACCTCCATTATCAGAGGAGTTCTGAATGGAGTTGAATTGTCAGCAAGTAGCCCCATTCCTGACTATATGATGGAAGGTCTGAGGAACTTCCACTTCCTCCTCCTCTTGCTCCTTCACAGCTAGTCGCGACATGCCTAGTGGCAAGGGCTGTGTCCTCATGATGGTGAGGTTGTGGAGCATGCAGCAGACCATGACAAATCTTGAAACGCTTTCTGCTGAGTACTGCAGGAGTCCTCCAGTGTGGTCCAGGCATCGGAAGTGTTGTTTCAAGATGCCAATGGTCTGCTCTATCAGATTCCGTACGGCAGCATGGCTTTCATGCTGCCCACGTGTGCGTCAGTTGGGCAGCGGTTTCATGAGCCAAGTGATCCGCAGATAGCCCTTGTCAACCAACAGCCACCCTCTGGGTTGTCATGGTGGCTCAAAGAACGAGGGAACAGCGGACTGGCGCAGAATAAAAGCATCATGACTACGGCCAGGATACTAGGCATTCATCATTATGATATGCTGAGCATGGTCACGCATCATCTGCACATTCAGCGAGTGATAACCTTTGTGGTTGAGGTACAATTCAGCATTTAGATGCAGTGCCCATGAAGCCACGTGCATGCACTTGATGGCGTCCTGTATCACAGGAAAGCCCGCTATCTTGGCAAAGTCCCATGAACTCCCCTCTCCTGTCATAAAGAGCATCTGTCATCTCTCTTATGCAGCAGTGGACAGTGAACTGCATGCTTAACGGCCACTTAATGCCCATTTTACCGCTGAAATGACGTATGACGCCCATTTTGGCACAAAATGGAAACTGGCAGGCATTTTTCGGAAACTTATCGCCGAGCGTTACTTTTCCTATGTGCTTAATGCCGGAAAAAATATTTAGGCCCGCCTACTTTTTTTAGGCGGAATCAGCAGAATGGGCGAATTTAACGCCCATAATATCGCTCAGCGTTACTTTTCGCACGGATTTAACGGCGAGATTCAATATTAACGCCCACCCACTTTTTTTTGTTGTAAAGAGCATATTTACCGAAACTAGTGGCCATGAGATCGCCCAGCGTCAATTTCACCACCTCGCACACATATCACCCACAACATTGCTCGCCCAAAAAAACATCCACAAAAAGTGGGACGAGCCGGAATGAATCGCAGCGTTATGGACGCCATGTTCTCGATCACATGTCATGTCCTTTAAAAGGCTGCTGTGCTTTAACCTCGGCGGAGTTCCGATGTACTTTGCAGGTCGTTGGAATTGATGTGAACATCTGTAAAAACATCTTGACCATAGTGTGACCAATTGGAATTGAAGAGGTGTCTTCGTCGGGACATTCATTCTTTGGAAAACAGAGAGTAACTGCAATGGGACCTGTCCTTTCTCACCCTCTCTTGCTGACCAAATACATGCAGCAGACTCGACATCACTGAAGGAACGCTCCACTGCATTATGTGCCCAATGTAAGAAGTGACAGGCAGATGAGGAGGACCAGACGTTACACCCCCCGCAAATACAAGGAGAAGCATTCTTACCTCGACTTGCCTGACACCACCTGCCTTCGGAGACTGTGCTTCCACAAAGAGGTTATCACTGAAGTATGTCAGTTGATAAGGGCAGATCTGCAGCCTGCCAGCACCATCAGTACTGCACTGTCCGTCGACGTTAAAGTCACCGTGGCATTGTCGTTCTATGCCTCGGGTTCTTTCTAGGCCACAGCTGGCAACATTTGCGGACTTTCTCAGCATGCCACACATCGCTGCATTAGACAGGTCACTGAAGCCCTGCACGCAGGAGGGACTTGATCAGCTTCCCTATGACCAGGGAGGCACAGAGTGAGAGGGCTCTAGGATTCTCCAGAATTGCAAACTTCCCCAAAGTGCAGAGAGCAATAGAATATACGCACATCACGATGCGGGCACCTTTTCAGGATGCAGAGGTTTTCAGGAACCACAAGGGATTCCACTCCCTGAATGTCCAACTGGTTATCGACCACCAGCAAATTATACTGGCAGTGAATGCTCAATTTCCAGGCAGCATCCATGATGCTCACATCCTGCGTGGGAGCACTGTATCTGACTTGTTTAACAATGAGTCACAAGGTCAATGCTGGATGCTTGGTGACAAAGGATATGGCCTCGCCAACTGGCTGATGACCCCACTGCGTGACATCCACACCGAGGCCGAGAGGCGATACGAGAGCCACAGAGCAACTCACAGTATCGTGAAGAAAACCATTGGAGTGCTGAAGCAGCACTTTAGATGCCTGGACCACTCAGGAGGCGAGCTCCAATACCACCCTGAGCAGGTAGCTCAATTAGTGGTGGTGTGCTCCATGCTACACAACTTGGCTATCAGGAGGGGACCAGAATTGCCTGATGAGTCTTGACAGTCCACCTCACCAGAGAGAGGAAGAGGAGGACGAGAAGGCCCCCGCCCCCCTGTAGATTGCATGAAAGGGCCCATGGTGGCATGATAGCTGCAAGAGCATTACGTCAGGAGCTCATCAATGATCGCTTTGCCTGAAAGAACATTGGTGGTATTTACAAGGTTGACACACTTCTGGATGTGCAGGTCATACATCAATGGAGGGCATCACCTTGGTGACAGTTAAAGTTTAAGTTGATTGAAGTTAAGTGTGATTCAAGGAATCACCAGCGTGTAATGGTGCAGCCAGCTGAGCCAATGTGCTACAAGGTTTTGTTAATAAAAAACATTTAAACTGAACATTAGTCTGAAATCATCAGTATTTCTGTACAAACCAACCCTTCCCCCTCCCCTCCCCAGCTTCTCCTCCCCACCTCTATCCCTTCCCATTCCCCTCCTGACTCCAAGCCGCCTGGCCGAGAAGCTCCTCAGGCAATGCTTCATTGGGGGGGGAGGGTGACGACTGAAGCGCTGCTTGGACGGATACGGGAGAGGACGGTCCCAAGGTTGGAATGTGCTCCAAGCCAGAAGCAAGATGTTGCTACTGGCTCTCATGTGTGGTTGGCAATGGGGGTGCGTCACCTTGGGGTCCAGTGCGGCGCTCCGGGACCACTGGGAGCCCTCTTCACCAGTGTTCCTGGCTACCTGCTCCAGGGCCTCCTCCACCCCTTCCATGTTATATCTTATTTGTTGCACAAAAACTCGGTGCCAACTATGTTCTTGGTGCTTAGTAGGCTTTTTGCTACTCCGTCGTGCCTCCTGCAACAGCCAGACAAGCACACACCACAGTCACACACGCTTTCAGTGCCTCTGAGCTCCCCCTCTCTCTGTCTCCTCTTCTGCGTATGTCATGATGACCCTTGACATCCTGAATCGCTGGAATCGAGCATTGCCATGCCATTACTAAGGACGGCCACACTTTACGGCAGAAGGTCAAGAAATACCCATTTGATATCGCTCGCGGTAACACCCATTTTCAAAAATGAAAACTAAGTATTCTGAGAATGGGCGAGAAGCTGACAATCAGAAAACTCTTTTTCAACGCCCATGCCGAAAATAACGGCCATTTTTGGGTGATAAGCATAAAGGTAAGGTTCTAGCCCTGTATCTTTATCTAAACCTGGTCATCATAAGTAACTACATGCAAAATTCAGGGTCAAGCACATTCCCAGCTGCTGGTCATGAAGATCTCCTAACAATTTGGACCTGAACTTATTTGGAATAACTACTCTTGCACCTCACATAAGAACATAAGAAATAGGAACAGGAGTAGGAACAGCCCCTCCAGCCTGCTCCACCATTCAATAAGATCATGGATGATCTGATCCTGGACTCAGCTCCACTTCCCCGCCCGCTCCCCATAACCCCTTATCCCCTTATCGTTTAAGAAACTGTCTATTTCTATCTTAATTTACTCAATGTCCCAGCTTCCACAGCTCTCTGAGGCAGTGAATTCCACAGATTTACAACCCTCTGAGAGAAGAAATTTCTCCTCATCTCTGTTTTAAATGGGCGGCCCCTTATTCTAAGATCATGCCCTCTAGTTCTAGTCTCCCCCATCAGTGGAAACATCCTCTCTGCATCCACCTTGTCAAGCCCCATCATAATCTTATACATTTTGATTAGATCACCTCTCATTCTTCTGAATTCCAATGAGTAGAGGCCCAACCTACTCAACCTTTCCTCATAAGTCAAACCCCTCATCTCCGGAATCAACCGAGTGAACCTTCTCTGAACTGCCTCCAAAGCAAGTATATCGTTTCGTAAATATGGAAACCAAAACTGCACGCAGTATTCTGGGTGTGGCCTCACCAATACCCTGTATAGCTGTAGCAAGACTTCCCTGCTTTGATACTCCATCCCCTTTGCAATAAAGGCCAAGATTCCATTGGCCTTCCTGATCACTTGCTGTACCTGCATACTATCCTTTTTGTGTTTCATGCACAAGTACCCCCAGGTCCCGCTGTACTGCCGCACTTTGCAATCTTTCTCCATTTAAGTAATAACTTGCTCTTTGATTTTTTTCTTCCAAAGTGCATAACCTCACACTTTCCAACATTATACTCCATCTGCCAAATTTTTGCCCACTCACTTAGCTTGTCTATGGCCTTTTGCAGATTTTTTGTGCCCTCCTCACATATTACTTTTCCTCCCATCTTTGTATCATCAGCAAACTTGGCTACGTTACACTCAGTCCCTTCTTCCAAATCGTTAATATAGATTGTAAATTGTTGGGGTCCCAGGACTGATCCCTGCGGCACCCCACTAGTTTCTGGTTGCCATCCAGAGAAGGAACCATTTATCCGACTCTCTGTTTTCTGGTTGTTAGCCAATCCTCTATCCATGCTAATATATTACCCCCTACCCCGTGAACTTTTATCTTGTGCAGTAATCTTGTGCAGGCACCTTGTCAAATCTGCCATTCAGCTCTAATGCCCATGGCTAAATCTAAGCTGTCAGGAGTTCAATAGTTCTGGCAGAACTCAAACTGAGCTTTAGAATATAAAAACATAAGATTGTAAGAAATAGAAGCAGGAGTAGGTCAATCGGCCCAACAAGTCTGCTCCGTCATTCAATAAGATCATGGATGATCTTTGACCTCAACTCCACTTTCCCGCACTCTCCCCATGGGCTAGACTTTCCATCATATTTGCATTGCTACCGCCCACTTAACATCCATTTTAACACTGAGATGAAGCATAACGCCCAGATATCGGCCATTTCGTTAAAAAAATGGAAACTAACGCCCATTTATCGCTCACTTATCGCCCAGCGTTACTTTCGGCATATAGTTAATGACAAGAATTAATAATACTGGCCGCCCATTTTTTTTGCCGTAAAGGTCAGAATAAACTAAACTAACGCCCAAAATATCGCCGAGCGTTACTTTCAGCATCTCGCCCAAATATCGCCGAAAATATCGCTCGCTGAAAAAAACACTGAAAAAAAGCTGCACTCACCTGACCTTAACCCAGTGGTATGGATGCCATTTTGTAAATCACAGGACTTTCCATATAAAAGGCTGCTTCAACTTCTGAGGAGTTTTGATGTAATCTGGAGTTATTTTAAAATGATTTGAAAATCTGAACAAACATCTTATACTGTGGACGAATTGAATTTATTTTATTTGTTTTAGTAAATTTATTGTTTGTGAACAATGGGTATAATACTGATTGTTATTGTCATTTCTCAGTCTGTGTTGCAGAGGTTTTTCGGAACCGAAAGGGATGCCACTCCCCAGATTAGAGATGGGAGAAGGTATATTGAAGAGCATTATGTGCCCAATCAAAGAGGTGGCAGACTGAGGAGGAGGAGGAGAACTTACACCTGACGCACTTACAGGGAGAAGCGGTCTTATCTGAACTTGACGATAACACGTGCCTTAGGAGACTGCACTTCTGGAAAGAGGTCATCAGTGAGATATGCCAGCTCATTAGGGGAGATCTGCAGCCTAACAGCACCATCAGGACTGCACTATCCGTTGAGGTCAAGGTAACTGCGGCACTTTCCTTCTATGCATCAGGTTGCTTTCAGGCCTCAGCTGGCGACATTTGCGCTATATCTCAGCATGCCACACATTGCAGCATTCGACAGGTCACTGAAGCCCTTTACGCACACAGGATGGACTTCATCAGCTTCCCTATGACCAGGGAAGCACAAACTGAGAGGGCTCTAGGATTCTCCAGAATAGCAAGCTTCCCCAAGGTGCAGGGAGCAATAGATTGTATGCACATCGGCATGTGGGCACCTTTTCAGGATGCAGAGGTTTTTCGGAACCGAAAGGGATTCCACTCCCTGAATGTGCAACTCATTGTCGACCACAAGCAAATTATAATGGCATTAAATGCCAAATTTCCGGGCAGCATCCATGATGCTCACATCCTGCGTGAGAGCGCTGTATCTGACATGTTTACCAGTCAGCCACAAGGTCAATGATGGATGCTTGGTGACAAAAGATAGGACCTCGCCACTTGGCTTATGAACACCCCTGCGTAAGACCCAGACAGAAGCCGAAAAGCGATACAACAAAAGCCACATAGCCACAGGCAATTTCATCGAAAAGACAATTGGAGTACTTAAGCAACGCTTTAGATGCCTGGACCATTCACGAGGTGAGTTACAATACCACCCTGAGCAGGTAGTTCAATTCGTTATGGTATGCTGCATGCTGCACAATTTGGCTATCAGGAGGGGTCAAGAATTGCCAGAATAGAAACATAGAAACATAGAAAATAGGTGCAGGAGTAGGCCATTCAGCCCTTCTAGCCTGCACCGCCATTCAATGGGTTCATGGCTGAACATGAAACTTCAGTACCCCCTTCCTGCTTTCTCGCCATAACCCTTGATCCCCCGAGTAGTAAGGACTTCATCTAACTCCCTTTTGAATATATTTAGTGAATTGGCCTCAACTACTTTCTGTGGTAGAGAATTCCACAGGTTCACCACTCTCTGGGTGAAGAAGTTTCTCCTCATCTCGGTCCTAAATGGCTTACCCCTTATCCTCAGACTGTGACCCCTGGTTCTGGACTTCCCCAACATTGGGAACATTCTTTCTGCATCTAACCTGTCTAAACCCGTCAGAATTTTAAACATTTCTATGAGATCCCCTCTCATTCTTCTGAACTCCAGTGAATACAAGCCCAGTTGATCCAATCTTTCTTGATAGGTCAGTCCCGCCATCCCGGGAATCAGTCTGGTGAACCTTCGCTGCACTCCCTCAATAGCAAGAATGTCCTTCCTCAAGTTAGGAGACCAAAACTGTACACAATACTCCAGGTGTGGCCTCACCAAGGCCCTGTACAACTGTAGCAACACCTCCCTGCCCCTGTATTCAAATCCCCTCGCTATGAAGGCCAACATGCCATTTGCTTTCTTAACCGCCTGCTGTACCTGCATGCCAACCTTCAATGACTGATGTACCATGACACCCAGGTCTCGTTGCACCTTCCCTTTTCCTAATCTGTCACCATTCAGATAATAGTCTGTCTCTCTGTTTTTACCACCAAAGTGGATAACCTCACATTTATCCACATTATACTTCATCTGCCATGCATTTGCCCACTCACCTAACCTATCCAAGTCACTCTGCAGCCTAATAGCATCCTCCTCGCAGCTCACACTGCCACCCAACTTAGTATCATCTGCAAATTTGGAGATACTGCATTTAATCCCCTCGTCTAAATCATTAATGTACAATGTAAACAGCTGGGGCCCCAGCACAGAACCTTGCGGCACTCCACTAGTCACTGCCTGCCATTCTGAAAAGTACCCGTTTACTCCTACTCTTTGCTTCCTGTCTGACAACCAGTTCTCAATCCACATCAGCACACTACCCCCAATCCCATGTGCTTTAACTTTGCACATTAATCTCTTGTGTGGGACCTTGTCGAAAGCCTTCTGAAAGTCCAAATATACCACATCAACTGGTTCTCCTTTGTCCACTTTACTGGAAACATCCTCAAAAAATTCCAGAAGATTTGTCAAGCATGATTTCCCTTTCACAAATCCATGCTGACTTGGACCTATCATGTCACCATTTTCCAGATGCACTGCTATGACATCCTTAATAATTGATTCCATCATTTTACCCACTACTGAGGTCAGGCTGACCGGTCTATAATTCCCTGTTTTCTCTCTCCCTCCTTTTTTAAAAAGTGGGGTTACATTGGCTACCCTCCACTCGATAGGAACTGATCCAGAGTCAATGGAATGTTGGAAAATGACTGTCAATGCATCCGCTATTTCCAAGGCCACCTCCTTAAGTACTCTGGGATGCAATCCATCAGGCCCTGGGGATTTATCGGCCTTCAATCCCATCAATTTCCCCAACACAATTTCCCGACTAATAAAGATTTCCCTCAGTTCCCCCTCCTTACTAGACCCTCTGACCCCTTTTATATCCGGAAGGTTGTTTGTATCCTCCTTAGTGAATACCGAACCAAAGTACTTGTTCAATTGGTCCGCCATTTCTTTGTTCCCCGTTATGACTTCCCCTGATTCTGACTGCAGTGGACCTACGTTTGTCTTCACCAACCTTTTTCTCTTTACATACCTATAGAAACTTTTGCAATCCGCCTTAATGTTCCCTGCAAGCTTCTTCTCGTACTCCATTTTCCCTGTCCTAATCAAACCCTTTGTCCTCCTCTGCTGAGTTCTAAATTTCTCCCAGTCCCCAGGTTCGCTGCTATTTCTGGCCAATTTGTATGCCACTTCCTTGGCTTTAATACTATCCCTGATTTCCCTAGATAGCCACGGTTGAGCCACCTTCCCCTTTTTATTTTTACGCCAGACAGGAATGTACAATTGTTGTACTTCATCCATGCGGTCTCTAAATGTCTGCCATTGCCCATCCACAGTCAACCCCCTAAGTATCATTCGCCAATCTATCCTAGCCAATTCACGCCTCATACCTTCAAAGTTACCCTTCTTTAAGTTCTGGACCATGGTCTCTGAAATTACTGTTTCATTCTCCATCCTAATGCAGAATTCCACCATATTATGGTCACTCTTCCCCAAGGGGCCTCGCACAATGAGATTGCTAATTAATCCTCTCTCATTACACAACACCCAGTCTAAGATGGCCTCCCCCCTAGTTGGTTCCTCAACATATTGGTCTAGAAAACCATCCCTTATGCACTCCAGGAAATCCTCCTCCACCGTATTGCTTCCAGTTTGGCTAGCCCAATCTATGTGCATATTAAAGTCACCCATTATAACTGCTACACCTTTATTGCATGCACCCCTAATTTCCTGTTTAATGCCCTCCCCAACATCCCTATTACTGTTTGGAGGTCTGTACACAACTCCTACTAACGTTTTTTGCCCTTTGGTGTTCTGCAGCTCTACCCATATAGATTCCACATCATCCAAGCTAATGTCTTTCCTAACTATTGCATTAATCTCCTCTTTAACCAGCAATGCTACCCCACCTCCTTTTCCTTTTATTCTATCCTTCCTGAATGTTGAATACCCCTGAATGTTGAGTTCCCAGCCCTGATCATCCTGGAGCCACGTCTCCGTAATCCCAATCACATCATATTTGTTAACATCTATGTACTGCCGGTCCACTTCAGGAGAGAGAGGAACAGGAGGACAACGAGGTGGACGATGACCTCGAGCCAGACAATCAGGCTGATGATGAAACCATGCCCCCACCCCCCCTGTAGACCGCAGGAAATGACCCGTAGTGGCTACATAGCTGCAAGACTCTTACGTCAGCAGCTCATAAATGAGCACTTTGCTTGAAATAACGTTGGTGGCATTTACAATGCTGCAAGACTGCTGTGTCTGCAGCTCATACATGAATGGTGTGCATTACTTTGGTGACAGTTAAAGTTAAAATTGATTCAAGTTATGTTTAATTATCCCCTTTCATGTTAAGGATTCACCAGTGTTTAACGTTACAGCTATCTGAAAAAATGCATGACAATGTTATGTTAAATAAAAACATTTTATTAATAACATTTGTAATTATTCATTATTACTCAAAAAAACACCCCACCCCACCCCACAACAAATGTATAAAATTGTTAACATTTCCAATAACACTAATAACAGAAATAACACAAAAGCAAACACAACAAGGTACCCCCTTCCCCCTCCCCCTTCCCCCAAACCTCCCAACATTCATTAACTAGCAACAACAACAACAATACTGTAAGAACTCCAACTCCTGCAGCCATGCACCCCATTTTCCTTTCCCTCCCCCGCATCTTCACCCCATCTCTACCCCTTCCCCTCCCGACTCCAAGCCGCTTTGCCGCAGTGCTCCTCGGGCACTACTTCATTGGGGGGGATGATGGCAGATCCGCTGTTTGGCTGGATGCTGGAGACGATGTTCCCGAGGAGGAAGCGTCCTCCGAGCCAGAAGCAAGGGCTTCCTCCTGGCTCTCATGTGTCATTGGCAATGGGGATATGGCACCTTGGGGTTCAGTGCCGCATTCTGGGAACACTGGTAACACCTCCAAGGCCACCGCCAGCTGCGTCATGTTTGCGGATAGTGTAACCATCTCTTGGGATATGCCCCCCATTGTCTGGAGAATCTGCTGACCTATATCAACACTCCTCCTGACAAATGTCCCCGTTGAGATCTACTGATCGTGGAGCAGTTCTGCTGCATGGAGCCAACCTCGGCGGGGTCGGCACCGGCATGGAGACACTTGAGGTGCCTTGCGGCAAAGTGCTTGGACCCACTACCTCTACGGTGGAGGAGGACATGACCACAGGAGCACTAAAATTAATAGGTGTGGTTGATCTTGAGGTTGTTGCTGCAGGCTCCTCCAACTCCTCACTGTCCTCAGTGGAGAGGACAACCTGCAGCTCAACGGGTGATATACGGGGCCCCTCAACACCAGCAGAAGCACGATCCACTGCAGACTTCGCCGCTGGATCATCACCTCGTACTCGGTGCTGTTGGCAGTGACTGTGCTCTTGGCTACAAAACATAAATGAGGTAATTAGAGGAGAAGGAGGTGCTCGGGTCACAGGGTAATTCAAACGCTACACACAGCATATGCATGAGAACAGCACTAACGCTATAAAAATAATCACAGGCATCACATTTAATGAATATAACCAAATTCTGCAATACAATGATTTTGATGAGCCCATCATTAATTACATAACACTTTCATCAATCATCTATCATATATTGTATAGCTATGAGTAAGTGTGGCATCTATTGACTTTACATCATGTAATGGTGTATATTTTACTCACGTCACACAACATCAGGTTCTGCTGCTGCACGGGTGGACAACTGGTGTGGATCCCCACTAGTGCCAGCGCCCGCTCCTCAATGTCCGTCAGCTCACTGATCACTAGTGGGCCACCACCCATGCACAGCCCTAGTCGTCGAAAGCTTCTTCTGCAAAAGGTAACAACAGCACGACATGACATAAGATCATTGCATAAGATCATTGCTAGGTACTGTCACAGATACTGATACATCATCATCATCATAGGCAGTCCCTTGGAATCGAGGAAGACTTGCTTCCACTCTTAGCATGAGTTCTTAGGTGGCTGTAGAGTGCACTATGAGAACCACAGTCTCTGTCACAGGTGGGAGAGACAGTGGTTGAAGGGAATGGTAGGTGGGGAGCCTGGTTTGCCGCACGTTCCTTCAGCTACCTGCGTTTGATTTCTGCATGCTCTCGGCGACGATACTCGAGGAGCTCAGCACCCTCCCGGATGCACTTCCTCCACTTAGAGCGATCTTTGTCCAGAGTCTCACAGGTGTCAGTGGGGATGTCGCACTCTATCAGGGAGGCTTTGAGGGTGTCCTTGTAACATTTCCTCTGCCCGCTTTTGGCTCGTTTGCAATGGACGAGTTCCGAGTAGAGTGCTTGCTTTAGGAGACTCATGTCTGGCATGCGAACTATGTGGCCTGCCCAGTGGAGCTGATCAAGTGTGGTCAGTGCTTCAATGTTGGGAACGTTGGTCTGGACGAGGATGCTAATGTTGGTGCGTCTGTCCTCCCAGGGGATTTGTAGGATCTTGCGGAAACATCGTTGGTGGTATTTCTCCAGTGACTTGGGGTGTCTACTTACATGGTCCACATCTCTGAGCCATACAGGAGGGCAGGTATTACTACGTCCCTGTAGACTATGAGCTGTAGATACTGATACAACACATAGCCGACAGATGTTATAATTGGTATTAATAACCTAAACACGTACACTGTAAATGTAGGATTTGAGTAAACCATTACCGTCTAACTGCAATACATCAGATCTGAATGTATTTACTCATTACACTTACAATTCCAATTTTATAAATATATAAGTAAATGTAAATAAATGTAATACTTACTCTACCGGAGTCGGCAAGGTTATTCCAGTGCTTGCGGCACTAGTTGCCCTCATGTACCTTGTGCGTCACCGACGAGACCACCTCAGCGATTTCGGACCAAATCTTCTGATAAACCTTCAGGGTAGGCTTCCCACGACCACCCGGGTCAATTGACCCCAACATAACTCCACCTCCTGCAGGAGGGCATCATTTGCCTCGTCTGAGAATCTCCTTGCTCTTTTTCTACCTCGCATCTCCACTTCCTCTCCAAACTCACTGCCCTCACCAGTCTCCTCCACTTCCACATCGTAATCTCTCGTCTCCTCCATGCCTTCCATTTTTTTTCTATTTTTCTGTTAGCTATTTCTCTCTCACAGAACTAATATTTGTAATGAGTACTCCTCAGAAAAATCCTTCAAAACTCCTACAATAGCCAAACAAACCACAAACACCGACACATCAAACTCACACAAGCTTTCTTTTCCTCTTTGCTCTCTCTCTCTCTCCTCTTCTGTGCATGTATTGATTACCCCTGTAGGGGGTGGTGCTGGGGGTCAGGTTCACCTCTGACCTATTTGAGCAGTTCGAATCGCTCCCACTTCCTTGGGTTCTAGACTCTGGGTTTATTTGGGGGGGTGGGGTGATAAAGTGCAAAGGACAACTGGTTTGATGCAAAAGAACTTTGACTTTATTACAGACAAGAAAATACAATGTCAACCTTATAATCACTCTAATAAAGAACAATACATTACACATTCAAAGGGGGTTACAGTAAAAATTGCACCTCCCACCTCCTAATACCTAATCCTCGCTAGGTTAGACTCCAGGCAGGCAGGGATTATGCTTACCAATCCTTTCTGGTCAGTTAGCAGTAGGTCACAATTTTGGGGTGCGTTGAATTCTGTAAGTTCTGCTTGCTGTACCCCGAACGTCGGAGAAGATTTCTTACTGCGCAGTCTTCAGTTGGGTTGAGTCCGCTGATGCGATAAGGTGCGTTAAGTACCCAGGTTTCTTCATTACAAATAGGTTCTCTTTAGGTAATGTTTTCACATGTTGATAGTCAGGACGTAGATTGTAGAGTGGAAACTTTCGATTCTTCGGTTTCTTCCTGTTGAAGTTTCGTTTCGAGTTTGGTTGATCGCGGTGGTTGCTCGTTGGTACCACGTTGGCTGTTGTTGGTTGCTGCCGCGATGGTGATGTTCTTCCTTCCTTCAGGACATCAGGACTTTGAGGCTGGAGAAGTTAGTTTTCAACTGTTGCGTTGGTCTCTCTCCCTTCTTGATGGCATACTCGCAGTATAGCACCTGGTGTAGTATGGCATACATATCTCCTGATGTAGTAGCCACCTTGTAGCTACCTAGCAACCTTGCCTCTATTAAAAATAAGAGGCCAGTTATACAGTTTGAGCTGTTCTAATCTTCGCGCCAAATCAGTTCAGAATTCTTTGTTTAAATTTGGCGGGCTTGACTTTTCTTTGTAATATTTTAGCGGGCTTGTTAAAAGTTAATATGCCTTGGGTGGGTTGCATTTCTAAATCTATTTCCTGATGGAAATATTAGCTTGGTAATCGCAATGTTCTTTTGTGCTTAGTTTTCGCATACATGCTGTAGTGCGCCCTTTGTTCTTATTGATGTCGAAGATGGCTTTTCTCAGTTTGGTTTGATGGCTGGCCATCTCTGAGTTATTGTTGTAATGTAAATGTCTCTTGTGGAGAAGGGTTTTCAAATGTCCAGTCCTCCAGACAAGTTGACTTAGTCTCAACACCCAGACAGTTCCAATAATCAAGTAGGCTTCTTTAGTTCTTTAGGCCCGCCCACAGACTTGAATTTGTCTTTTAAAAGTCCAAAATTCGATTAAAGTTCGTAGTTTCTTCCATAAGCACTTTAGGATTTAAAACTTTCCGGTAGATAGTCCCAAATTAAATTTCCTTTCGAATGAGCCCAAACACTGGGGGGGGGGGGGTTCTCGTGAATTTTGCACCCTTCAGTCCCCCTTGTTGACACTCCACACTCTTGAGTGTCAATCAAGGGAAGCAAAATTCCTGCTCCCGAGAGTCAACCTTCACTGCATTTATACTAGCTAAACATTAACGTACATCCCCCGTTGAAATCCAATGCAATTTACAGACGAATGCAATCACTATAATTCGGTTACAGCATAGAGGGGATACGATGCCCCTCTTTTACTCGGCTTTCACAGTAAAAATAAAGGTACATAGTCAAACATATTTTAAGTAACACTCTTACATCACTCGATATTTTGCGGTTTACAGCAGGTAAAACCAAACACAAATTAAACATGGTAGTATGGTGTCATCCCTCCCTGCGTGTTTCCCAAGTTCAACCAAGGAGCGTACAACACCCTTTGGTGCCTGACCTGACGGCCTCTGCATTTCACTCGGCAAGTGAGACACCATAGGTAAAGAATAATCACAAGTTGACACATAACTAAAGTGTGGGAAGCGATTCGGATCCAGACAGGGACTTCTTTATTTCTGAAAAGATCCCACCAAGGCGAAATTGTGATCTCGAGAATCTTTTTCCCTATCTCAATTGTTTTCTGTTCTAGAGTGTAGAAGTGTTTTTTGAGATAATTACAGCTTTTAGCAGAGCGGTAAGATGTTCGGGTAGAGGGGGATTTTCATAGTCAAAGTGTGTAACATAATCCTGCAGGTTTGTAATGTTTTCCTTCACAGTGGGTGGACAGTGGAGGGTCCAGGAATGGGGCAATCCATTCCTGGGTCACTTGAACTGATGCCTCAGGTTTGAAGCAAAAACTGCTGTCACTCACCAGACACCAGAAGTGTCCATGTTATTAGTGGGGTGCACTGGTGGTGACACAATATGTCCCACCCTCTATGTATGTTACCTGTGGAGGGACGTTGTCTTGTGCCATTACCTCCATGGTGCAGTTAATAGGCTGTGCGCCAGCAGCTTTAAACCCACACTGTGACTTTGAATGGGAACGCAAGTACTTGGGACACAGTATTATGTGTGCACCCCAGCTCCGGCACCCGGAGAGGTTAGTACCCGTTACAGCGTGCTCCCACTTTATGACATAGGGTGGGACCGCTGCAAAATGAATGTGTGCACCACCCTGAATGACTCCAATGTTCTCCACCCTGTATACTGGTGCAGGTCGGGCTGTCCTACCCATGACCGGCATCCTTCGTACTATCCCCTTGATGGTGTGATTAGATTTCCCACAAGCTACTCGGACAAGGTAGTCTTCAGAGGCTAGGCGGAGCTGACACGGGCTTGGTGACTTGCTGTATGGATGGAGGGCTGCGAGGTGCTTGTTCCTGATCCAGGAGGGGACTAAACCTCCAGGTTGTTGCAGCCCTCGCCCAATAACCATGCCCCATACAGTCCGCACATCTCATTCTGTGCAGTCTGGTCCGAAGCGTTTCTATCCTCCCATATGAGTGCATTCACTGTCTGTGCATGTTTTTCCAGCTCAGCCACTATTTCTTTTGAATGGACAGTCATAGCCTGGTCCTCGTGTAGTTCTGAACCTACTACTGTGTTCTCTTGTTTCAGGATTTTCCTCAATTAGTTCTTTAAACCGTTTATCTGTGTTTGCAGTGCTATGTCATCCAGGCTATTTATTACAGAGGATCCTTAATTGTAGGCAGTAAAAACGTTGTTTATGATTCCTCTTCTAGGTCTCCCCTAGCCCATGGTGTCCCGAGCATTTAGGGTGTACAGGTCTGCTTTGTCTACATTTCCAAAGTCTAACATAAAATTTCTTGAACATGTCTCTAAGTAGGGCTTGGTATAGCAGCTCTGTTTCCTTCGGGCACCATGCAGGTAGGTGTACCTCGGTAAGGTTTAAAATTACTGAAGCTACTGCATAATGTATCTCCTGGTATAACATCTTTTCGGTCGGTACCAATACTAATCCGTTCCCAGGTCCCTTGGTGGTGGTAGGACACCTTTCTATTACTGTGCGTATTGGCGGGGTTGTGGGCAAGGGTTTCTTAATGTGTGCTCTTAGTTTGGTGGCTTTAATTGGGAGTGGGGAGTGTTGGGCCGCGCACACGTGTAGGCTAGAATCCCTCCCCATCCCTTCCCCTTCATCTTGCCATTGCCTGGCGAAGGCGATCGATATGCCTGCGGGACAAATATTCGCTGATCCCCACATGCAAACGTAAATTCCTTGTTCGGATTCCCACCATTTGTCCCAACACACTTTTACTCCTCCCCGTGTCCCCGTGATGGTGCGGTACGTATCATTACCGAGTCTTTCCCAGTCCGATTCCTGATCCCATGTGTCCTTGTTGAGTTTTCTGAGCCACCACCATCTTCCCAGGGGAATGTTTCCTTTGCAAGTCAAACATACACGTTTTCTCTCTGTAACACTGACTAGGGCAGCGATGATCCATATCCGGGGGCGTGGAACTGAGGCCTCCCCGTAGGTGAAACCTTCCTGGCCGGAGTAGTGGGTAGAGTTAGATCCCAGTCACCCTGGCCATCTTTCCTTGTGGGCGAAAACGACGAGTTCCTCCACGCCTGATGCAACCGGTGCTCTTTCTCCTGAGCACCCGTAAATGAGGGATTCCTCCACGTCTCCTCAGTCGCTGCTGCTCATCCCTATCAGGGCGAGCAGGAACAGGACCCTTTCCATACTGTTCTCTTTCCTGTAGGGACACATAAAACAGATTGTCGAGCCCTGAGAAAGCTCTCTGGCTTGACAAAGGTGACCGAGTTCCAATTTGGGCTCTTTTCCTTTCAGACATTGTATAGTCTTTAATCGACTTGCTGTCTTATTCAGTTCCTTGTGGACTGATGTCTGCTTCTAACTTTCATCTCACAGCTGTTTCGCTTGTTATCTCACCGGTGCTTCCCTTAACAGTTATACCGATAGATTCTTCTTACTCCCGAGTGTTACTGCAAAGGTTGATTCTTTTCCTTACCCCAGGAACTAATACATATATACTTATCATTACACAGATGAATCTTACACTACTCTAAATTACTATTAAACATTCTTAAATTCATAACGTACTAGATATGTACATCTGCCAACCGTCTTCGGGTGGCCAGGTTAATTCCTGCCACCTTTCTTTCTTCTTTTGCCTCCGGGAGTCCAGCGGGGTCAGAAGTAAGTCGACTTGCACCGCCGGACCCGGAGTGTCCTGACCGAAGGTGGGTTTGAGTCCCACACTATTGGGGTAACGTCCCCTCCAGTGCTACAGCACACTGCTCCTTTGGGGGTGGCTGCCTGGTTCGTTTCTTCCCCTGGGGGTTCTGCCTGGTCGAGGGCTATGGGCTGGGGACTCCCACTTGGTGGCTGGTCCACCACTATCTCTTCTGGGGGTCCCTCATTAACCGAGGCTCCGGCTGGGTGTCCCGGCTCGCAGGCTGGTCTCCGACCTTAGGTACCCTTTTGCGGCTGATCCCTTTCCCGGGGCTGAGCCATTCAAAATGGAGCGCTGGTGACCACGGTGTCTTTGGCTGTGGTGTGCGGGGAGTCCTTCTTAAGGCTGTGGCTACTGGGGGGTGCGTCCGAGTCCCAAATGATTGGGGGGACAGCTCCTCCAGTAACACAGTCCACCGCCCCTCTAGGTGCAGTCTGTGTGTCTGCCACGTGCCCTGTGGGAATTCCACAGTCGGGGACTGCTGGCTGGGGGTCCCTGTCTTTAGTACGGTTTAGAGTTTTTGGCTCTCCCTTACGTTTAGCTGCTGCCCCTGGGTTGAAAAGTTTGCATTGATTTATGTGGAACCACTTTGTTCGGTGGGGCAATTTTATGGCATAGACTATGGGGCTTTCCTTGTCAACAATGTGGTATTGTCCCATGCACAGTGCCTCAAAGACTCCTACTCCAGGGTAGTTCCTCAAAATAACCTGGTCCCCTATCTCCCATTCATAGAAACATAGAAACATAGAAAATAGATGCAGGAGTAGGCCATTCGGCCGTTCGAGCCTGCACCGCCATTCAATAAGATCATGGCTGATCATTCCTTCGTTACCCCTTTCCTGCTTTCTCTCCATACTCCTTGATCCCTTTAGCCGTAAGGGCCATATCTAACTCCCTCTTGAATATATCCAATGAACTGGCCTCCACAACTCTCTGCGGTAGGGAATTCCACAGGTTAACAACTCTCTGAGTGAAGAAGTTTCTCCTCATCTCAGTCCTAAATGGCCTACCGCTTATCCTAAGACTATGTCCCCTGGTTCTGAACTTCCCCAACATCGGGAACATTCTTCCCGCATCTAACCTGTCCAGTCCCGTCAGAATCTTATATGTTTCTATGAGATCCCCTCTCATCCTTCTAAACTCCAGTGAATAAAGGCCCAATTGATCCAGTCTCTCCTCATATGACAGCCCAGCCATCCCTGGAATCAGTCTGGTGAACCTTCGCTGCACTCCCTCAATAGCAAGAAGGTCCTTCCTCCGACTAGGAGACCAAAACTGAACACAATATTCCAGGTGAGGCCTCACTAAGGCCCTGTACAACTGCATTAAGACCTCCCTGCTCCTTTACTCAAATCCCCTAGCTATGAAGGCCAACATACCATTTGCCTTCTTTACCGCCTGCTGTACCTGCGTGCCCACTTTCAGTAACTGATGAACCATGACACCCAGGTCTCGTTGCACCCCCCCTTTTCCTAATCTGCCGCCATTCAGATAATATTCTGTCTTCGTGTTTTTGCCCCCAAAATGGATAACCTCACATTTATCCACATTGTACTGCATCTGCCATGCATTTGTCCACTCACCTAACCTGTCCAAGTCACCCTGCAGCCTCTCAGCGTCCTCCTCACAACTCACACCGCCACCCAGTTTTGTGTCATCTGCAAACTTGGAGATATTACACTCTATTCCTTCATCTAAATCATTAATGTATATTGTAAAGAGCTGGGGTCCCAGCACTGAGCCCTGCGGCACTCCACTAGTCACTGCCTGCCATTCTGAAAAGGATCCGTTTATCCCGACCCTCTGCTTCCTGTCTGCCAACCAGTTCTCTATCTATGCCAGTACATTACCCCCGATACCATGCGCTTTGATTTTGCACAACAATCTCTTGTGCGGGACCTTGTCAAAAGCCGTTTGAAAGTCCAAATACACCACATCCACTGGTTTTCCTTTGTCCACTCTGCTCGTTACATCCTCAAAAAATTCCAGAAGACTCGTCAAGCATGATTTCCCTTTCATAAATCCATGCTGACTTGGTCCGATCCTGTCACTGCTTTCCAAATGCGCTGCTATTTCATTCTTAATAATTGATTCCAACATTTTCCCCACTACTGATGTCAGGCTAATCTTTCTATAATTACCCGTTTTCTATCTCCCTCCTTTTTTTAAAAGTGGTGTTACATTAGCTACCCTCCAGTCCATAGGAACTGATCCCGAGTCGATAGACTGTTGGAAAATGATCACCAATGCATCCACTATTTTTAGGGCCACTTCCTTGAGTACTCTGGGATGCAGAATATCAGGCCCCGGGAATTTATCTGCCTTCAATCCCATCAATTTTCCTAACACTATTTCCCGCCTAATAAGGCTATCCTTCAGTTCCTCCTTCTTACTGTCCCCTAGTACCTTCGGAAGATTATTTGTATCTTCCTTCGTGAAGACAGAACCGAAGTATTGGTCTGCCATCTCTTTGTTCCCCATTATAAATTCAGCTGATTCCGACTGCAAGGGACCTATGTTTGTCTTTACTAATCTTTTTCTCGTCACATATTTATCGAAGCTTTTGCAGTCAGTTTTTATGTTCCCTGCAAGCTTCCTCTCGTACTCTATTTCCCCCCTCCTAATTAAACCCTTGGTCCTCCTCTGTTGAATTCTAAATCTCTCCCAGTCCTCAGGTTTGTTGCTTTTTCTAGCCAATTTATGTGCCTCTTCCTTGGCTTTAACAATATCCTTAATTTCCTTTGTTAGCCATGGTTGATCCACCTTCCCAGTTTTATTTTTACTCCAGACAGGGATGTACAATTGCTGAAGTTCATCCATGTGATCTTTAAATGTTTGCCATTGCTTATCCAACGTCAACCCTTTAAGTATTCTTTGCCAATCTATTCTAGCCAATTCATGCTTCATACCGTCGAAGTTACCATTCCTTACGTTCAGGACCCTAGTTTCCGAATTAACTTTGTCACTCTCCATCTTAATAAGGAATTCTACCATATTATGGTCACTTTTCCCCAAGGGGCCTCGCACAACAAGATTGCTAATTAGTCCCTTCTCATTACACATCACCCAGTCTCGGGTGGCCAGCTCCCTGGTTGGTTCCTCGACATATTGGTCTAGAAAACCATCCCTAATACACTCCAGGAAATCCTCCTCCACCGCATTGCTACCAGTTAGGTTAGCCCAATCAATATGTAGATTAAAGTCGCCCATGATTACTGCTGTACCTTTATTGCACACATCCCTTATTTCCTGTTTGATGCTGTCCCCAACCTCACAACTACTATTTGGTGGTCTATATACAACTCCCACTCGCGCTTTCTGCCCTTTGGAATTCCGCAGCTCCACCCATACCAATTCCACATCCAGGCTAATGTCTCTCCTTACAATTGCATTGATTTCTTCTTTAACCAGCAATGCCACCCTGCCTCCTTTTCCTTTCTGTCTATCCTTCCTAAATGCTGAATACCCTTAGATGTTGAGTTCCCAGCCTTGGTCACCTAGGAGCCATGTCTCCGTGATGCCAATTACATCATACCCGTTAACTGCTATCTGCGCAGTTAATTCATCCACCTTATTCCGAATACTCCTCGCATTGAGGCACAGAGCCTTCAGGCTTGTCTTTTTAACACACTTTGCCCCTTTAGAATTTTGCTGTAATATGTCCCTTTTTGTTTTTTTCCTTAGGTTTCTCTGCCCTCCACTTTTACTATTATCCTTTCTATATGTTACTTCTGACTCCATTTTATTTCCCTCTGTCTCCCTGCATAGGTTCCCATCCCCCTGCCATATTAGTTTAACCCCTCCCCAACAGCATTAGCAAACAGTCCCCCTAGGACATTGGTTCTGGTCCTGCCCAGGTGCAGACCGTCTGGTTTGTACTGGTCCCACCTCCCCCAGAACCGGTTCCAATGTCCCAGGAATTTGAATCCCTCCCTTCTGCACCACTCCTCAAGCCACGTATTCATCTGAGCTATCCTGCGATTCCTACTCTAACTAGCGTGTGGCACTGGTAGCAATCCTGAGATTACTACTTTTAAGGTCCTACTTTTTAATTTAACTCCTCACTCCCTAAATTCATCTCGTAGGACATCATCCCGATTTTTACCTATGTCATTGGTACCTATGTGCACCACGGCAACTGGCTGTTCACCCTCCCTTTTCAGAATGTCCTGCACCCACTCCGAGATATCCTTGACTCTTGCACCAGGGAGGCAACATACCATCCTGGAGTCTCGGTTGCGGCCACAGAATCGCCTATCTATTCCCCTTACAATTGAATCCCCTATCACTATCGCTCTCCCACTCTTTTTCCTGCCCTCCTGTGCAGCAGAACCAGCCACGGTGCGATGAACTTGGCTGCTGCTACCCTTCCCTGATGAGTCATCCCCTTCAACAGTACTCAAAGCAATGTATCTGTTTTGCAGGGGGATGACGACAGGGGATCCCTGCACTACCTTCCTTGCACTGCTCTTCCTGTTGGTCTTCCATTCCCTATCTGGCTGTGGACCCTTTACCTGCGGAAAGACCAATTCGCTACATGTGCTATTCACGTCATTCTCAGCATCGTGGATGCTCCAGAGTGAATCAATCTTCAGCTCCAATTCTGCAACGCGGTCCATCAGGAGCTGGAGGCGGATACACTTCCCGCAGACGTAGTCGTCAGGGACACCGGAAGCGTTCCTGAGTTCCCACATAGTACAGGAGGAGCATAACACGTGTCCGAGCTCTCCTGCCATGACTTAACCCTTAGATACACTTAATTTGGCAATAACAATGTTAACAGGTTACTTACTGATATAAAAAAGAAAAAGAAAAACTACTTGCCAATCACCAGCCAATCACTTACCCCCTTGGCTGTGACGTCACCTTTTGATTTCTTTCTACTTCTTTTTTGCTTTTTCTCCCGTTTGGAGCTGCACAAGCTCGCCTCTCGCCGACTCCCGCCTCTCTCGACGATCCCCGGACTGCCCGACTGCTGAGCCTTTATAGGCCGCTGCCTCTTGCCGACTCCCACCTCTCTCGACGGTCCCCGGACTGCTATAGGCCGCTGCCTCTCGCCGACTCCCCACTCTCTCGACGGTCCCCGGACTGATCGACTGCTGAGCCTTTATAGGCCACTGCTTCTCACTGAGTCCCGTCTCTCTCGTGATGCTTGCGGGGTTCTAGCAGCAGTCGGTTTCCCCGAAGCTGTTTTCCCATGTTGTTAGCAGCCTGCCAGTGAATCTGTTTAAGGTGTTCAAACAAATTCCTGACAAAGCTGTCCCGGTTCTCTTCCCTAAGCTGACCTTACGTGAGTACCGGGGCTAACACATGGGTGGAGGTTCGCATGGCTCTGTCGGTCATGAGCTCGTACGGGGAGTATCCTGTGCTCTTTGACTGGCTGGCCTGGATCCCCATGAGGACCAGTGGTGGACCTCTACCCACCCCTTGGGTGAGTTCCCTGTCTCTTTGTGCAGCCTTTCTTTGATAGTGCAGTTTAAACGCTCCACAGGCCCGGATGACTGCGGGTTGTGGGCGACATGCCATTTTCCTTCGATTCCGAGTACCTTAAGTTCTCCTGCATCACCTGCTCGGTGAAGTGGCTCCCTTGGTCGGACTCCACGTATTGTGGTAGTCCCCATCGAGAGAACACTTCGCTGACCAGGATCCTGGCTGTTCCCAGGGCAGTGGCTGTTCGGCATGGGAAGGCTTCCACCCATTTGGTGAATACATCCACCAATAATAGGCAGTACTTGTAGCCTCCCTGGGCAGTGGGTAGGGGCCCGAAGTAATTGATTTGAATCGACTGCCAGGGTCCCTCTACCCTCCTGATATGTTCCACAGACACCTTTCTTTTCTGGGGGTCGGGGTTGTTGGCCGCGCACACCAGACAGCTAGCACAGAACTCGCGTACGTCTTCCTTGAATCCTGGCCACTACCCTGTCTGTTCCACTCGTTGCCAAGTGGTCTCAGGTCCGGGGTGTCCTGCTCCTGGACCCTCTTAGGCCAGCTGGAGGAATTCTCTCCGGTGTTGTTGCGGTACTACCCATTGTTCCCCCCTGAACAGCATGCCTTCTTTAATGGCAATTGCTGCGGTGCCATACGGGCCGTCTATCCTTTCCCCTTTAGCTAGCATGTTCAGGAGAGTTTTGAGGACGGGGTCTTGGGTCTGAACCGTTTTTAGGTCTGGGGGCAAAGCTATCCCTGCCTTCCCTGCCGTCCCAATCCTGCCCCTGACTGCTGCGATGGGTCCTTGGTTGTACGGATCCCAGAGCTTGCCGGTGTGGTCCCCTTGCTTGGCCAACATGTCAGCCTGCTGCTTTCCCTCGCTACGGGATTCGGTGGTGGAATGTGCCTTCACCTTATGTATGTAGATATTCCCTTCCTCCCCTGCAGCTTTCATGATCTTTTCCAGTAGGGCTTAATTGCCAGGAGTCTCACGTCTGTGGATGTGCAGCCGCGGCAGGACCAGATAGCCAGGTACTCCGTACACGAATTGCATGTGAACATACTGTCCGAGCAAATCGTGTATGGGGTAGGGAATTCTTCAGAGTGTGTGACTATATACATCACCGCAGACAGTTCAGTGGGCTGGGCACTCATAGTACTGGGGAGCTTAATCGTCAAGGCAATGCCTGCCTCGGGGTCATAAGCTCTGCAGCCTATGAGTCGTTCACCCGCAGATACTGTGCTTCAACCGTCTACATAAATCTCTCGGCCTGTGGGGGGTAATCCAGCTCGAAAGCCGATGTTAATTTCCCATAGCCCTTCAACAGAACGCCAGTGGGCTGTCCCTGGATAAATCATGTTGGCTGCGAGTCTTAGCTCAGAGAGATCCTTTACCCTTCAGTCCATTTGAGAGAGGAGCAAGGTCCAGCGAGCAATGTGTGCACTGCTCACTGTCCCGTCCTTGATTCTCCCGTCCAGGAGCATTTGGGTGGGCGTATAGTAAGGAATGTGATAGAGGACCCCCCCTGTGAAGATCAGTGAACTTTTCACAGCCCAGAGTGGCTAGGAGGTGCCGCTCACAGTTGGAGTATCCCTTCTCCACGTCCGTGAGTATCCTGGAGGAGTAGACCACTGGTCTCAGCCGGCCGTGCCACTCTTACATAGAAACATAGAAACATAGAAAATAGGTGCAGCAGTAGGCCATTCGGCCCTTCTAGCCTGCACCGCCATTCAATGAGTTCATGGCTGAACATTCAACTTCAGTACCCCATTCCTGCTTTCTCGCCATACCCCTTGATCCCCCTAGTAGTAAGGACCTCATCTAACTCCTTTTTGAATATATTTAGTGAATTGGCCTCAACAACTTTCTGTGGTAGAGAATTCCACAGGTTCACCACTCTCTGGGTGAAGAAGTTCCTCCGCATCTCGGTCCTAAATGGCTTACCCCTTATCCTTAGACTGTGACCTCTGGTTCTGGACTTCCCCAACATTGGGAACATTCTTCCTGCATCTAACCTGTCTAACCCCGTCAGAATTTTAAATGTTTCTATGAGGTCCCCTCTCATTCTTCTGAACTCCAGTGAATACAAGCCCAGTTGATCCAGTCTTTCTTGATAGGTCAGTCCCGCCATCCCGGGAATCAGTCTGGTGAACCTTCGCTGCACTCCCTCAATAGCAAGAATGTCCTTCCTCAGGTTAGGAGACCAAAACTGTACACAATACTCCAGGTGTGGCCTCACCAATGCCCTGTACAACTGTAGCAACACCTCCCTGCCCCTGTACTCAAATCCCCTTGCTATGAAGGCCAACATGCCATTTGCTTTCTTAACCGCCTGCTGCACCTGCATGCCAACCTTCAATGACTGATGTACCATGACACCCAGGTCTCTTTGCACCTCCCCTTTTCCTAATCTGTCACCATTCAGATAATAGTCTGTCTCTCTGTTTTTACCACCAAAGTGGATAACCTCACATTTATCCACATTATACTTCATCTGCCATGCATTTGCCCACTCACCTAACCTATCCAAGTCGCTCTGCAGCCTCACAGCATCCTCCTCGCAGCTCACACTGCCACCCAACTTAGTGTCATCCGCAAATTTGGAGATACTACATTTAATCCCCTCATCTAAATCATTAATGTACAGTGTAAACAGCTGGGGCCCCAGCACAGAACCTTGCGGTACCCCACTAGTCACTGCCTGCCATTCTGAAAAGTACCCATTTACTCCTACTCTTTGCTTCCTGTCTGACAACCAGTTCTCAATCCATGTCAGTACACTACCCCCAATCCCATGTGCTCTAACTTTGCACATCAATCTCTTGTGTGGGACCTTGTCGAACGCCTTCTGAAAGTCTTGGAACAGTACTGTGCTCAGGCTGTCCCCACTGGCTGCTACCTCCAGGAGAAACTCTTTACCCCCATCGATAGCCCCTAGAGCTGGCACGGTCTGCAGGTCTTTCTTGAGTTGGATAAATGCTGCCTCGCAATCTTTGTCCCATTCCCACTCCACTCCCTTGTGTAGGAGTCGGAGCAGAGGGGCTGCTGTGGCTGCATAATCCTCAATGAAATCTCTGCAGTACCTGGTTAGCCCTAGAAAAGATCTTACTCCTGTTACTGTGTTGGAGGCGGGTAACTTCTGCACTGCTTCCCTTCTAACTTTGTCAATGGCTCTTTCCCCAGCGCACACAGCCAGACCCAGGAATTTTACTTCCTTCAGGCCGATCTGTGCCTTCTTGGGGTTTACTTTAAATCCCTCTTCTTTCAGCAGCTCCAGCAGCTCAGCCAGCAGTGGGCCATGCTCCTCCCCTTCATCGGTGAACAGGAGCAGGTCATCCACATGCTGTACGAGCTGCTGGGGTCTGCTGAAACTCTTTAAACAGTTGCCCATACACTGATGGAAAATACTGGGGCTGTGTGGAAGCCCTGAGGGAGACAGTTCCAAGTGTATTGCTGTCCCTTAAAGGTAAAAGCAAACTTGTACTGATCTTCCCTTCTTAAAGGTATGGACCAGAACCCGTTGGAAATATCCAGCACCGTGAAGGTGGTCGCGGAGGCTGGGATACTTCCAATGAGGTCGGCTACAGCAGCAACGGTGGGTGCACAGGCGGGGATGTTACAGTTGAGTACTCGATAGTCCACCATGGCTCTCCAGGGGTTGTTCGGTTTCTTAACCAGCCTCAATGGAGAGTTCACATGGGTAACTATTGGTCTCAATGCCCCCTGTTTAACCAGAGAACCCGAGGCTGTTTCCATGTCTGCCTCCGCCTCCCTGGGGAAGTTGTACTGTTTCTGTGGTCGGGTCATGGGGTCTCATACGTCCTTACTATACAGTATAAATGCACACGAGGCCCATGCTTGAAAGAAGGTCAGTCTGTGAACTTTCCTTTATTCCTTAGCACTCAAGTGCAGGAAGTGGGTGGAGCTTCCCCTTTTATATCTGAAGGTCCAGGTTAGGAGTGTCTCTCACAAGTTCACCACCTAGTGGTCATTGTTCTCACAGTGTACAACTTAGGTCAGATTATACATGGGTTACAATGCTGGTTGAATACATGACATCACCTCCCCCCCAAAGTCTTATTGGGATCACAGGTTGAGTCTCTCTGGTGGTTTACGCTCTCTTGTAGAGCGCCTGAGTTGGGGCTCCGGTTGTTGGGCACTGGCCTGAGTGTCTGCTGTTTACGCTGCCTCAGGCCTATCCGGACTGCCGACAGTGACTGGGCTCTCCTCCCTTTGGTCCCTGTGTTCGGTCACCTGTGGAGGTGTTCTTCCTCTGCTTCTTCTATGGGGTTGCTGAACCCCCTTTTTCTTTGATCCGCATGTTTGCGGCAGATTTCTCCATTGGTAAGTTTAACTACCAGAATCCTATTTCCCTCTTTGGCAATCACAGTGCCTGCGAGCCATTTAGGCCCTGCAGCGTAGTTGAGGACAAAGACAGGGTAATTGACATCAATACATCGCGCCCTCGCATTCTTGTCATGATAGTCATATTGTGACTGGCACCTGCTCTCGACAATTTCTTTCATGGTGGGGTCTATAAGGGATAACCGGGTTTTGAACGTCCTTTTCATTAGCAGCTCTGCAGGTGGAACCCCTGTGAGCGAGTGTGGTCGGGATCTGTAGGCCAACAGGAAGCGTGATAATTGGCTTTGGAGGGAACCCCCTTGGATTCTGAGCATCCCCTGTTTGATTATCTGCACTGCTCGTTCTGCCTGGCCGTTTGAGGCCGGCTTGAACGGTGCTGTTCTGACATGGTTAATTCCATTGCCTGTCCTGGAATTCAGTGCTTGTGAAGCACGGGCCATTGTCGCTACCAAGATGTCCGGTAGACCGTGGGCGGCGAACATTGCCTGTAGACTTTCTACCGTGGCAGAGGATATGCTTGAATTTAAAATGTCACACTCGATCCATTTGGAGTAGGCGTCGACTACAACCAAAAGCATTTTTCCCATGAATGGACCTGCGTAGTCCACATGGATGCGTGACCAAGGCTTGGCGGGCCATTGCCAGGGGCTAAGGGGGGCTTCCCTGGGCGCATGTGTTGCACCTGCGAACACAAAGTTCCAGATCTGCGTCTATCCCTGGCCACCAAACATGTGATCTGGCAATTGCCTTCATTATGACAATGCCCGGGTGCTCATTGTGGAATTCTGTGATGAACACCTCTCTGCCCATCTGGGGCATGACGACGCGGTTTCCCCACAGAAGACAATCGGCCTGAATCGAGAGTTCATCCCTGCGTCTGTGAAATGGTTTAATTCCTCAGGGCATGCCCTATACATGGCTGCCCAGTCCCCATTCAGGACACATTTCTTGACTAGAGACAATAGCGGTTCTCTATTTGTCCAGACTTTAATCTGACGGGCTGTCACGGGTGAGCCTTCGCTTCCGAAAGCTTCAACAGCCATGACCATCTCAGCTGCATGCTCGGTAGCCCCCTCAGTGGTGGCTAGTGGGAGCCTGCTGAGTGCATCGGCGCAGTTTTCGGTGCCCGGTCTATGTCGAATTGTGTAGTCATCGGCGGCTAACATGAGTGCCCACCTCTGTATGCGGGCCGATGCGTTTGCATTTATGGCCTTGTTGTCAGCCAAAAGGGACGTTAGGGGTTTGTGATCTGTCTCCAGCTCAAATTTCTTGCCAAACAGGTACTGGTGCATTTTCTTTACCGCATATACACATGCGAGCGCCTCCTTTTCTACCATCCCGTAGCCCCTTTCTGCCTGGGACAGACTCCTGGAGGCATAAGCTACCGGCTGTAACTGACCCTTGGTATTGACATGCTGCAACACACACCCGACACTATAGGACGACGCATCGCACGTTAACACAAGTTTCTTACATGGGTCATATAGCGTTAACAGATTGTTGGAACATAACAAATTGTATGCTCTATTAAAAGCCCTTTCCTGGCTGTCTCCCCAGACCCATTCGCAACCTTTGCGTAGGAGCACGTGTAGCGGCTCTAGCAGCGTGCTCAATTTGGGAAGAAAGTTACCAAAATAGTTCAGGAGTCCCAGGAACGAATGCAGCTCCATCGTGTTACGGGGTCTGGGTGCTCTCTGGATCGCTTCCGTCTTGGATGCAGTAGGTCTGATCCCGTCTGTTGCTACCCTCATCCCCAGGAATTCTACCTCTGGAGCTAGGAAGAAGCACTTCGCCTTTTTCAGTCGCAGCCCTACCCAGTCCAGTCTGCGTAGCACCTCCTCCAGGTTGTGGAGGTGTTCTTCAGTATCGTAACCCGTGATGAGGATGTCGTCCTGAAAAACCACCGTCCCTGGAATTGACTTGAGGAGGCTTTCCATATTTCGTTGGAAGATCGCGGCAGCCGAGCGAATCCCGAACGGACATCTGTTGTACTCAAACAACCCCTTGTGTGTCGTGATGGTGGTCAGCTTCTTCGACTCACTCGCCAGCTCCTGGGTCATGTAAGCTGAGGTCAGGTCCAATTTTGAAAAATGTTTGCCACCGGATAGCGTCACAAAGAGGTCCTCCGCTCTCGGTAGCGGGTACTGGTCTTGGAGTGACACCCGATTGATGGTGGCCTTGTAATCACCACATCTCCTGACCGACCCATCTGCCTTGAGCTCCGGCACAATTGGGCTCGCCCAATCACTGAATTCGACTGGCGAGATGATGCCTTCCCTCAGCAGGTGGTCCAATTCGCCTTCTATCTTTTCCTGCATCACGTACGGCACCGCTCTGGCCTTGTGGTGTACTGGCCTAGCATCTGGGTTTATGTGAATCACTACCTTGGCCCCTATGAAAGTGCCAATGCCGGGCTGAAATAATGAGTCAAATTTGTCCAGGATCTGTGAGCATGATACTCGCTCCACAGAGGAAATTGCGTTGACATCGCCCTATTTCCAGTTCATGATAGCAAACCAACTCCTCCCCAGTAGTGCGGGACCATCCCCCGGGACAACCCAGAGTGGCAACCTGTTCTCCGAATCTTTGTGGGTCACGACTACTGTGGCGCTGCCTAGCACCGGAATGATCTCCTTTGTGTATGTTCGTAGCTGTGCGTCAATCAGCGATAATTTTGGCCTCCTGGCCTTGGACTCCCACAATGTATCGAACTGTTTGATACCCATCAGGGACTGGTTGGCCCCGTGTCTAGCTCCATTGATACTGGGATATCATTGAGGAGCACTTTCATCATTATCGGTGGCGTCCTGGTGTATGAACTGTATACGTGCTCCACATGAACTCGCTGAACTTCAGCTTCCAGCGATTTCCCACAGCGTTCATTTCTGCAATTTCTGCAGGTATTTTGCTCATCTCTGCAAACTCCGGCTGTGTGTGTGCCTCCACGCCTCCAACATGAGCTGCTGTTGGAAACAAAAGGTCCCTTGCCAGTCGATCGTCCCTGACTGCCCCTGTTATTGTCCTTGAGTGCACCATTAACAGGTGTTGATGGCCCCATTACTGGCCGCATTGTCCCTTGCAATGGCGTGAATCGCTGTTCAGCTTGCCATTGTCTCTGTCGAACTCCTCCTCTGGGTTCGACTACATGTTGGGGCATGCCTGATTGCCCTTGTCTGCCTGGAGAACTGTGTGCTGCTTTAACAATGTTGAATCTCTGTCCCAACCATTCCTTAACACAGTACCTCTCGGCTGTTCTGCTGGTGGCCATGCTCGCGTGTTTTAAATCCCAGTTTCTTGTCGCCATTGATACGTCCTTACTATACAGTATAAATGCACACGAGGCCCATGCTTGAGAGAAGGTCAGTCTGTGACCTGTCCTTTAGTCCTTAGCACTCAAGTGCAGGAAGTGGATGGAGCTTTCCCTTTTATATCTGAAGGTCCAGGTTAGGAGTGTCTCCCACAAGTTCACCACCTAGTGGTCATTGTTCTCACAGTGTACAACTTAGGTCAGATTATACATGGGTTACATTGCTGGTTGAATACATGACAGGGTCCCCATCTATGCTAACCTTGACCCCATTTATTCTCCCACAGTCATGTTTGTGAGTGGCAAAAGCTGCAAGATTTTTCCTCACATATTCTTGGTATTCTATCGGGGTGTTACTGACCAGTGATTCAAGGTCATAACCCTCCTTTGGCTTCATGGTGCACACCGTCCCTTTTCCCTGTTTTCCCGGGATAACCATCACCTCACTCTCCTGTCCCATACAGGCTGACCCCCAAAGACAGTGGTTTCTTAAATCCAATCGGAGCCCGTGGCCTAGGATGAAGTCAGCCCCCAGGATCCCTCTCCCTTTTCTGCTCACTTCATCAGGACACAAGTCCACTTAGTGTGGAGTGTACCTGAATGAATGGCGAGCGGAACAGAGAATGAGCCAGTCTGCTCAGTGTCTGTGAAACCCACCAAGCTGTCGGGGACCCCGTTAGACAGAGGTGAGGCGGCGGGGTTAGCTGCATAGACGAGGGTGCTTGAGGCACCGGTGTCCAGCAGGTAAGTCCCTCTCACCTTTTTCACTTCCATCTGAACAGTCGGTCTCCCTAACGCATCATACTCGAGGGAACACAGATGGGCAGGCTGCACCTCTCCTAGTCACGGTTTTGGTTGGGAGAGGGCAGATGGGATCTCGGTACCGGTGGCAGTGGCTACCTTCCCAGGGCCATCTAACATGGTTCGGAATGCGGTTAGGAAGGTATCGAATGAGTGGGGAGGGACTGGCTTATCTGTCTCGGCCCTTTTGGCCAGGGCTGGAGAACTCTTTCCTGAGCTACTCTTCCAAGGATTTCTACAATGCTTTCTCCAGTGCCCACTTTTTCCGCCTCCCGAAGCAGGTACGTTTTGTATCGGAGGGGTTGCCCCCCTCGTGGCGCCATTCCCTCTTATCTTGGTTCGGTCGGATTTCGTGAACCCTTCCCTTTTGTGGGAACTCTTCCCTCCCTCTGCTGTTTCTGTAAGCTAGGGTCAGCTGCCTAACCACTCCCTGTTCGGTGGCCTGGGGATCTCTTGGGTTGAACCAGGCCTCAGCATTGGCTCTTATTCAGGGTAAACTGTTAGCTACTAGGCTTCAGAGCCAGTGGGCTAACTCGCCCGGGCTTAAGTTTTCTCGGTTGATGTCCCCACGACAGGCGCTCCGGTACACAGGCCACAGTCGGTCTGCAAAAGCTTGTGGGGTTTCCCTTGTGAGCTGCACCGTTTTCTCCACTCTGGAGAAGGGACTCCCGTCATTGCAGCCCATGACTTCTAAAATGTCTTTTTGGATGGCAGCAAGTGTTCTCCGTTCCCTTTTGCTCTCAGTAGAGAGGGTCAGGTACAGATTGCTGTCCAGGGATAGAAGGAGCATCTTTCCCATTTCTGCATCATTGCACCCATTAATATCCCCTGCCTGTTCCACCTCCATCAAGTGAACCGAGGGATCTCCCTTTGGAGTTAGCTTTCCCAGGTGGCTTTTCATAGCCCTAAGCTGGTGGGGAGTGTGGGGACCACAAACTGACTTTCCAGGGACCCTGGACCCCCGGCAATGGTGGGCGGGCCAAACATCTGTTGCAGGACCAGGTACATTGGCCCTAGTTCTGGCTCTCCCTGTTCTGGCTTGCCTACCCGTCCTCCCTGCTGCCAGACCAAGTTGAAACTCGGTGCCACAGGGGGTGGTGGTTCACTGTCCCTGTCTGCCTCACAGCTTGTTCGCCCCTCCTGCTGCTGCACCAGTGTCGTCACCGGTGCCACAGGTGGTGGCTGAACAATTTCTTACCTCTCTTCCAGGCTTACCTGGGGTGTACCCGGGCTTATTAGGCATACCATGTCTTTTGCTTTGGACAGGGCAAGGTTTAGACTTTTAATTTGTTGCTGGTAGGGACCGTGGTCTCCCGATTCAAACCCAGTAGTGCGAGCTACATTATACACTGCCTGCACATCTTTAATTCTCTCTGGTGGTTTACGCTCCCTTGTAGAGCGCCTGAGTTGGGGCTCCGTTTGTTGGGCGCTGGCCTGAGTGCTGTTTGTGGTGCCTCAGTCCTGTCCGGACTGCCCACAGTGACTGGGCTCTCCTCCACTTGGTTCCAGTGTTCAGTCACCTGTGGTGGAGTGAACTCTACAACCTGTGCTTCCTCTGCTTCTTTTATGGGGTTGCTGAACCTCCTTTTTGTTTGATCCACGTGATTGCGGCAGATTTGTCCATTGGTAAATTTATCTACCAGAATCCTATTCCCCTCTTTGGCAATCACAGTGCCTGCGAGCCATTTGGGCCCTGCAGCGTAGTTGAGGACAAAGACAGGGTCATTGACATCAATACATCGCGCCCTCGCATACCCGTCATGGTAGTCACATTGTGACCGGCGTCTGCACTCAATAATTTCTTTCATAGTGGGGTGTATAAGGGATAACCTGGTTTTGAGCATCCTTTTCATTAGCAGCTCTGTGGGTGGAACCCCTGTGAGCAAGTGTGGTTGGGATCTGTTGGCCAACAGGAGGCGTGATAAGCGGCTTTGTAGGGAACTCCCTTGGATTCTGAGCATCCCCTGTTTGATTATCTGCACTGCTCATTCTGCCTGGCTGTTTGAGGCCGGCTTGAACAGTGCCGTTCTGACATGGTTGATGCCATTTCCTGCCATGAAGTCCAAGAATTCAATGCTTGTAAAGCATGGGCCATTGTTGCTGACCAAGACATCCGGTAGACCATGGGTGGCAAACATTGCCCATAGACTTTCTACCGTGGCAGAGGACGTGCTTGAATTTAAAATATTACACTCGATCCATTTGGAGTAGGCGTCTACGACAACCAAAAACATTTTTCCCATGAAAGGACCTGCGTAGTCCACATGGATGCGTGACCATGGCTTGGCGGGCCAGGACCAAGGGCTAAGGGGGACTTCCCTGGGGGCATTGCCCAGCTGGGCACACGTGTTGCACCTGCGAACACAAATCTCCAGGTCTGCATCTATCCCTGGTCACCAAACGTGTGACCTGGCAATTGCCTTCATCATGACAATGCCTGGGTGCTCATTGTGGAGTTCTCAGATGAACGCCTCTCTGCCCATCTGGGGTATGACTACTCGGTTTCCCCACAGTAGGCAATCGGCCTGAATCGAGAGTTCATCCGCCTGTGAAATAGATTAAATTCCTCAGGGCATGACCCGTACATGGCAGCTCAGTCCCCATTCAGGACACATTTCTTGACTAAAGGCAGTAGCGGGTCTCTATTTGTCCAGACTTTGATCTGACGGGCTGTCACGGGTGAGCCTTCACTTTCAAAAGCTTCAACAGCCATGACCATTTCAGCAGCATGCTCGGTTGCCCCCTTGGTGGTGGCTAGTGGGAGCCTGCTGAGTGCATCGGTGCAGTTTGCAGTGCCCGGTCTGTGCAGAATTGTATAGTCATAGGCGGCTAACGTGAGTGTCCACCTCTGTCTGCGGGCCGATGCATTTGCATTTATAGCCTTATTGGCCAAAAGGGACGGTAGGGGTTTGTGATCTGAATCCAGCTCAAATTTCCTGCCAAACAGGTACTGGTGCATTTTTTTTACTGCATATACACATGCGAGCGCCTCCTTTTCTACCAACCCATAGCCCCTTTCTGCCTGGGACAGACTTCTGGAGGCATAAGCTACCGACTGTAACTGACCCTTGGCATTAACATGCTGCAACACACACCCGACCCCATAGGACGACGCATCGCACATTAAAACAAGTTTCTTACATGGGTCATATAGAGTTAACAGATTGTTGGAGCATAATAAATTGCGTGCTCAATCAAAAGCCCTTTCCTGCCTGTCCCCCCAGACCCATTCGCGACCTTTGCATAGGAGTATGTGTAGCGGCTCTAACAGCGTGCTCAATTTGGGAAGAAATTTACCAAAATTGTTCAGGAGCCCCAGGAACAAACGCAGTTCCATCGTGTTACGGGGTCTGGGTGCTCTCTGAATCGCTTCCGTTTTGGATGCAGTAGGTCTGATCCCGTCTGCTGCTACCCTCATCCCCAGGCATTCTATCTTTGGAGCTAGGAAGATGCATTTCGCCATTTTCAGTCGCAGAGTTACCCGATCCAGTCTGTGTAGCACCTCCTCCAGGTTGTGGAGGTGTTCTTCAGTATCGCAACCCGTGATGAGGATGTCGTCTTGAAAAACCACCGTCCTTGTAATCGACTTGAGGAGACTTTCCATGTTTCATTGAAAGATCGCGGCAGCCGAGCGAATCCCGAACGGACATCTGTTGTACTAAAACAACCCCTTGTGTGTCGTGATGGTGGTCAGCTTCTTCAACTCACTCGCCAGCTCCTGGGTCATGTAAGCTGAGGTCTGTAAGGGGTTTTCACAGGGTTGTTGTTGTGCCTTGGGTGTCTCTCTCTGGGCTTCTGCCCTCACAGCTTATGCCTGGCCTGTGAGGTACCCTGAGTGCTGCAAGAGCACCCCTGGAGAGACTGTGTCCACAGCTTATGAAGGGGGTTTTGAGACTCGTGCGTCCCCACAGCTTATGCCTAGCCTGTGAGGCACCTGTGAGTGTCAAACACTCCTAACCCCTTCTTCCCTAGCCTGTGACACACAGTTGAGCGTTTTCAAGGCGCTCCTAGCTTCCCTTACACGGTTCTGACATAAAACTCACGATCAGGAGATGTAATACAATAGAACTGAGACAAGGTGATTCCAAGAGGAACTTTAGGCTTCCAATTTATTTGGCAAGGTGTAACTCAACAAACAGCAATACATCAACAAAACAATCCCCCTAAATCCCACTAAACGGACACAACGAATATCTTTACACCAGTTTAGCAGTACAATGCCCAACCTCCCACCTTTCCTGGCCTAACTGAGTTGGGAGTTCTGGGGACCAGAGGTTATACTCACTACTGTGCCTTCCACAGTCTGGTGGTTTGTTTCTTCTATCTTTGGTGTCTTCGGACGCTGGTTTTCCTTCAGTGTCGAGAGGCCTGTGGTTGTGGTTGTTGAATCACCAGGGCAGGGAAAATCATCACTCCTCTTTACCACTACGTCAGAAACCCCTTTTTTATAGCCAGATTATCCAGTCTGCCTCTCCTGCTGAAATCGATTCTTCTCATTGGTGGACTTTTGATTTTGAAAAATGCAGCAGTTTGAGGTTTTTAGGTTTTTTTCCCACTGATCTTAACCTACTCAAGGTTTGAGTGGGTGTTGATTGCATTGGCCTCCTGTAGCCATTGTGCTAGTCTGGCCTGAGCCAGATATTTCTATGCCTGATGAAAAAGGTGTTGGAATATGTATGTGGCGTTGTTTAAATGCTAATGTTTTCAAGGGGCAAGTTTCGAGGGTATACAGTTCCCAGACAATTTGATTAGTTCCAATGTCCAAACTGGACCTTTTGATATTGACTCCACCCCTTTTCTTGCAGACCTTTAAAAAAATCCCAAATTCGATTAAAATTCGTAGTTTCTTCCATGTGCACTTTAGGATTTCAAACTTTCTGGTAGATAGTTCCAAATTAAATTCCCTTTCCTATGAGTCCAAACACGGGGGGGGTCTCCATTTGTGTCCCAAAGTTTTCCTTCCATCGGTTTCAATTCACAGCACAGACTGATCCCACAGCCCCTTTCCTTCTGGGTAAAATGAGGGGGTTTTCGTCCTCCCCTACATAATCCCCCATCTGACACAGTCAGACACCACTCGAGTGTGTCAAAGTTCAGGGTGGTGAGAAAACCCTAGGTCTCCCAAATTGCCCAACTTTCCCCAGTTTAACTCTAAACTGATCCCGTCGATATATATCGTAATTCCTTTTAACGCGGTACTAAACACAGAAATCCAACAGGTTACAATACACGACAGCAACATACATATATGTACTTAAGGTTACAGCAGTAATTGTACATTGAGTCTCATTTCGGTCTCAAACGTAAAAAAAAAAAACTTGCCCTGCAAACTCCCCAGGAGCCATGTATGAAAACGCAGTCATCCCTGGAAATAACAAAACCGCCTAAGTGTCGCGGTCAAGCTTTGTTTACACACCTTGAGTGTTTAGCAACGGCTCTCCTGGCTGTGTAGTAGCCTGAGGAACTGCGTTCTTTTTCTTTTTCTCCTGAGCTTACAGCTTGTAACTAGCAGATATGCTACAATCAGGAGTTGGCCGATTACTAAGGCATGCGATCCCACCCGGATCCATGCAGGTATGTCTGCCCGTATTCCCAAATCCCACCATGCTGGGGATTTAATCTGGGCAATCTCCCCTGCTAGAATTTCAGTTTTCTGCTCCATGGTGTAAAAATGTTTTTGAGACAAATCCACTGCCTGGAGGAGGGCTGTAAGTTTTTCAGGTAGTGGGGCAATGGGATAGCCAAACTGGGCGACATATTGTTGTAGATGGCTGAGGTTGTTTTGTACCGTGAGGTGAATCGTGGAAGGTTCAGGGATGGGTGTGATTCTGGTGTGTGCCACTTGAACCTCTGCCCTGGGTTTAAAGCAAAAGCTGCTGTACGGAATTGGACACCACCTTCCCGGTCCGTGTTCATACCGTTGGGCACTTGTGGTGACACAATATGTCCCACCGCCTACATATGCTACCTGTGGAGGCATGTGGTTAGGGGCCATTACCTCCATTGTGCAATTGATAGGCTCTGCCCCAGCAGTGCTGAACCCGCATTGTGGCCTTGCAAAAGCGTTCCAAGTGCTGGGGGCACAGGATTACCTGTGCTCCCCTGCTCCGACAACCCGAGAGGTCTGTACCTGTCACAGTGTGCTCCCACATTGTGACATAAGGTGGGACCTCTTGGAATCGAACATGCACCCCTCCACGAATGACTCCCACATTCTCCACTCGGTACAGGGGTGCTGGTCGTGGGGACGCCCCCATCACGGGCATCCTGACCACCACACCCATGATGGTATGATTTGACTTTCCACAGTCCACCGGTACCGGGTAGGCTTCCGATGCTACACGAAGTTGGCAAGGACTCAAAACATTATCGTAAGGGTGCAGTGCTGCTAAGTGCTGGTTGCTGATCCAGGAGGGGACCTGTCCCTGTCTCAGATCCTCGAGGTTACTCCGGCCCTCTCCCAGCAACCAGGCCCCATAGAGCACGCACACTTCATTTTGGGCAGCTTGATCGGAGGTGTTTCTGTCCTCCTGAATCAAGGTGTTTACAGCCCTGGCCTGCGCCTCCAATTGAGAGATAATCTCCTTTAAGTGAACTGTCATTGCCACCTCTTCGTGGAGCGCGGATCCCACTACGGTATTCTCGTCCCCCAGGACTTTGCGCAGCTGATTCTTTAACCCATTTATCTGGAGGGCCAGCTGCATGTTATCCAAACTGTTTATGGCGGACGCCCCGGTGTTAAACCCCGTAAGAATGTCATTTAAAGTGCCACGCTTCTGCCTGCCCGGTTCAGCCCTATCCCACTGTTTATACAAGTCTGTCACTTTGACATCCCCGAAGTCCAGTTCATAGAACTTCCGGAACATCTCCCGCAGCAGAGCCTGGTATAACAGCTCAGTTTCCCGGGGACACCACGTAGGTAGGCGGACTTCTGTCAGATTTAGCACCACTGATGCCACCGTGTAGTGTACCCCCTGATAAAGTAGTTTCTCGGTAGGGACCAACACTAAACCATTCCCCGGCCCCCTGGTTGTCGGGCACTCGTGTGGGATGGTGGGCTTGGCCGTGGGTGGGGGCTTCCTTTCCCGAACTACAAGTTCAGTGGCATTTACTGGTACCCGGGGATTAGGGATCACACACGTCTCCCCGCTGCGATCCCATACCACCCCATCCCCGACATCCTGCCACCACCTATAAAAAGCAATGGAGACCCCCTCTGAACACACGCGAGTGGATCCCCACATACACAAATAAATTCCTTGGCCGTACGCCCACCATTTCTCCCAGCACACCGTGACCCCGCCAGATGACCCCATGATGGTTCGGTAGGTATCATTATCCAGACGTTCCCAGTCCGAGTGTCGGTCTCCCATGTCCTTCTTGAGCTTTCTGAGCCACCACCACCGTCCCAGAGGTATGTCCCCTTGGCAAGTTAGGCAGGCCTTCCTGCCTTCTGTCACTCTCACTCTGGAAGTGGCCACAGTGATCTCCGGGCAGGGGATGGAGGCCTCTCCGTAGGTAAAGTCCTTATAGTTGGAGTACTTGGTGGAGTTCGATCCCAACCACCCAGGCCATTTCCCCTCGTGGGAGTAGGTGACCCGGCCATCCGCCGCCGGAGTCCCTTCTCCTGTGGTCACTGTCGGCGCTCTGCCCCCGGAGCATCCGAAAACCAGGGAGTCCTCGGTGTCCCCTCGGTGCCCGGTGCAGATCCTTAGCGATACCAGCATCACTAATGTCCAGTCGGGAGGTGTTGACATCTGAAAGGCAAGAAGAACATGGCCTTGCCTTGAGGGACCTCTCCAGGCTCGGCCCACTTAACATGTTCCAAACACAAAAATGCTGTACCCAACCGTCACTGACTTACCTAAACACATATACACACAACACAAAGTAACAAAACAGGAAGTGAAAATATACACACCGCCACCCGTCCCCGGGTGGCCAGGCTATATCCTGTCACTGTACAGGCGTCGTCGACCACTTGGCTGACCGTACCCTGGGGACCAGGATGTCCTCCGCTGAGGGGCTCGTATGGTCCCCCTTAATGAGTCTTGTGCTGCCCTCCAAGGCCGTCCCGAGCCCCGGATAATCGGTGGGAGACCCTTGCTAGTACAACAGAGCACCCTCCCTGTTGTCTTTCGCCGTATCAGTCTGGGGCGGGAGGCTAAGTTAACAGGGGACCACGGCGCCCTGGGCTGTGGCACTCTGTTACTCCTCCTTACTGTCGGTGCAGAGTCCCACGTTATGGGCTGCAATGCTATCTCCTCCACCACTTGGGCTAGCCCCAGCTGATCCACCATGGGAGGTTCAGCTTCCCCTTGAACCTTGCTAATGGTAGAGCCTTTCTCCCTACTTCTGTTAGTGGGCTGGGAACCTCTACCCAGTGGTGGGATAGCCTTACAGGAGCAATGAACCAGCCGCGGCTGTAGAGCTTCGGGGCCCGCTGCCTCCTCCGGAGCCTCCAAATCCACCGGGGCCTGTTCTTCCCCCAGTGCCTGATTCCCTTCCCTTGCTCGTCCCCTCTGTTTTTTACCTCTTTTGGGGTCAAACAATTTACACTGATTAATGTGATACCACTTCACCCGGCGAGGCAATCGAACCGCATAGACCATAGGGCTAGCCTTGTCGACTATGCTGTATGGTCCCATATATAATGCTTCAAAAACCCCGACCCGAGCATAGTTCCTCACCATGACCTGGTCCCCTATCTCCCATTCGTGGTGTTTGCTGGGTTCTAGCAGCAATCGGTTACTCTGATGCTGTCTGCCCATGTTACTAGCAGCCTGCCAGTGAATCTGTTTGAGGTGTTCAAACAGGTTCCTGACAAACTGGTCCCGGTTCACCTCTCGGAGCTGCCCTTCGGTGAGAACCGGCGCCAACACATGCACTGGGGTTCTCATGATCCGGCCCGTCATCAGCTCATGGGGTGAGTACCCTGTGCTCTTTGACTGACTGGCCCGGATTCCCATGAGGACCAACGGTAAGACCTCCACCCACTTGTTCGGTGAGTCTCCCGTCTCCTTGCGCAGCCTTTCCTTTAGGGTCCGGTTCAGGCGTTCTACGGGGCCTGAGGACTGAGGGTTGTAGGCGACATGCCATTTGGCTCTTATCCCCAGCACCTTTAGGGTGGCCTGCATCACCTGGCCGGTGAAGTGGCTTCCTCGGTCGGACTCCACGATTTGAGGTAGACCCCACCGAGAGAACACCTCCCTCACCAGGATTTTTGCAGTCCCCACCGCGGTAGCTGTTCGGCAAGGGAAGGCTTCCACCTACTTGGAAAACACATCCACCAGGACAAGGCAGTATTTATAACCTCCCTGGGCGGCCGGTAGGGGTCCGATGTAGTCGATCTGGATCGACTGCCATGGTCCCTCTACCCGCCTGACGTGTCCCATAGACGCCTTCCTTTTCTGAGGGACTGGATTGTTTGCAGCGCAAACCAGACAGCCCGCACAGAAGTTGCGGACGTCTTCCCGGAGGTCTGGCCACCACCCTGCCTTTTCTACCCGTTGCCAGGTAGATTCCGGCCCAGGGTGTCCCGCACATGGACCCTCATGGGCCAGCTGAAGGAATTCCCTCCGGTGTTGTGGCGGCACTACCCATTTGTCCCCTTTAAACAACATGCCTTCCCGCACAGCAATATCTACAGCACTGTATGGGCCCTCCGCCTTTTCCCCCCTTTTGATAGCAGACAAGGCAGCCTTCAGGATCGGATCCTGCATCTGGACTACTTTAAGGTCCGGGGCCGCAGCCGCCCCGACGCTCCCTTGTGTCCCTGGCTTGCTTCTTGCTGCTGCTATCCTGTCTGCCTCATATGGGTCCCATGAGCGACCTGTGCGAGCACCTTCCCTTGCCAGCAGGTCTGCCTGCTGGTTACCTTCCCCCCGTGGCTCAGTTTTGGAGTGGGCCTTTACCTTATGGATATATACATCCCCGGTTTCTCCCACTGCAGCCACGATCTTTTCTAGCAGGGGTTTGGTCACAAGGGGCTTCCCATCCGCAGAGGTGTACCCCCGGCGTGACCAAATCGCCAGATACTCTGTACATGAATTGCAAGTGAACATGCTGTCCGAGCAAATCGTGTATGGGGTAGGGAATTCCTCGGGGTGTGTGACCACATACATCACCGGCGAGAGTTCCGCCTGCTGGGCGCTCAGGGTGCATGGGAGTTTAAGAGCCAAGGCAATTCCTGCCTTGGGATCCCAAACTCCGCAGCCCGTGAGTCTTGTACCCGCGGACACTGAACTGGAGCCATCAACATAGATCTCGCGGCCTGTGGGGTGTATCCCTGCCCGAAATCCAAAGTTAATGTCCCATACCCCCTCCACAGAGCATCGATGCGGCTGCCCTGGATAGATTAAATTTGCTGCGAGCCTGGGCTCGCAGAGGCCCTTGACCTTTAAAGTCATTTGGGAGAGGAGGAGGGTCCAGCGAGTGATTCTAGCACTGCTCACTGTCCCGTCCTTAATCCTCCCGTCCAACAGCATCTGCGTCGGGGTATGATGGGTGAGGAGTGTAATGGGGGATATTCTGGTAAAGATCTGAGCTCTCTTTACTGCCCAGTGGGTGGCAAGCAAGTGCCTCTCACAATTGGAGTATCCCTTTTCTACCTCCGTGAGGACCCTGGAGGAGTACACCACTGGTCTCAGCTGACCGTTTCGCCCCTGGAGCAACACTGCACTTAAGCTGTCACCACTGGCTGCCACCTCCAGGAAGAATTCCTCCCCCCCATCAATTGCCCCGAGGGCTGGTGCTACCTGCAGGTCTCTCTTAAGACGGACAAATGCTGCCTCACAGCCCTCGTCCCATTCCCACTCGACCCCCTTATGTAGGAGTCTGAGCAGAGGGGCGGCAGTGGCTGCATAGTCCTCGATGAAGTCCCTACAGTAGCCAGTGATTCCCAGGAAAGACCTTACCCCCGACACATCCCTAGGGACAGGGAGTTCCTGCACTGCCTTTCTTCTAGCCTCATCAATGGCCCTTTCTCCTGCCCTTATCGTCAGGCCCAGGAATTTTACCTCTCCTAGACCTATCTGGGCTTTCTTGGGGTTAACTTTAAAACCCCCTTCCTTCAGTAAGACCAGCAGTTCGGCCAGCAGTGGACCGTGTTCCTCACTGCTGTCTGTGAACAACAACAGGTCGTCCACATACTGGACCAGCTGGTGTGGCTGGCTGAAGCCTTTTAAGCAGTTCGCCATGCATTGGTGAAAGATGCTGGGACTATTATGAAAGCCCTGTGGGAGGCAGCTCCATGTATACTGCTGTTCCTGGAAGGTGAAGGCAAACTTGTACTGGTCTTCCCTCCGTACAGGGATAGACCAGAACCCGTTGGATATGTCCAACACTGTGAACGTGGTTGCGGATGCAGGGATTTCCCCTATCAGATCCGCAACCGCTGCTACTGTGGGGGCACAAGCTGGGATGTTTTTATTGAGCACCCTATAATCCACCGTAGCCCTCCAAGAATTGTCCGGTTTCCTAACCGGCCAAAGCGGGGAGTTGACATGGGTGGCTATGGGTCTCAAAACACCCTGCTCGACAAGCGAGCTTAAAGCTGTCTCCAAGTCTGCTTCTGCCTCTCGGGGAAAGCCATATTGCTTTTGCGGGCGCGACATGGGATCCCCATCTATTCGAACCTCCACTCCTGTGACTCTCCCACAGTCGTGTTTATGGGTGGCAAATGCTGCAAGATTTGCTTGCACATAGGCCCGGTACTCGGCCGGGGTGTTACAGACCAGAACCTCCAGGTCGTAACCCACTTTTGGCTTCATTGTACACAGAGTCCCTTTTCCCTGTTTCTTATCAATAACCATGACTTCTCCCTCTGCTCCCGTGCCCACTGTGCCCCATAGACAATGATTCCTCAAGTCTACTAGGATCTGGCGAGCGATGATAAAATCAGCCCCCAAAATCCCTTTTCCCACCTGCTCCCAGTTCATCAGGACGCACTTCCATTGTGTTTGGAGTGCTCCTAAACGAACTGCAAGCGGGACTGAGAAAAACCTAGCCTTCTCATTACCTGTGAACCCAACTAGTTGATACGGCACCCCGTTTGATAGAGGTGAGGTTGCGGGGTCCTCCGAATGGACTATCGTGCTGGAAGCACCAGTGTCCAAAAGGTAGGTACCCAATACACCCTCAACCTCCATCTTGACCCAGGGTCGTCCCCAGGGGTCATATTCTAGTGGGCACAGGTATGCAGGCTGGGTCTGGGCTAGTCACGGCCTCTGTACTGGCAGGGTTGCTGGTGCTTCCCTGCCTGTTGCCGTGGCTACCTTCCCAGTCCCCTCCAGCGCTGTCCTCACTGCAGCTACTATCTGGTCAAGGGATAGTGAGGAGCTCACTCCACTTCCCCCACTCTGGGCGGCTCCTGAAGGACATCTCCCCCCATATCTCTTTACTGGGCTCCTGCAATCCCTTTTAAAATGCCCAGCTTTCCCGCACCCATAGCACACACCCTCCTTATCAATCGAGCGGCCACCCTCCTGGTGCCATTCCCTTTTGGGAATCGAGTTGGGTTTTACTTCATTTACCCGACCTTTGGAGGTTTTCTCCTCCTCCCCTCCTCCATTCCGTTGGACCAGTGCCAGTTGCCTGACCACTGCTTCCTCGGTGAGGTTGGGGTCCCGGAAATCGAACCACAGTTCTGCCCTGGCCTTGAGCCGGGGCAAGCAGTTTGCCATCAGCACCCTCAGCCAGCGGCCAGTCTGTACCGCGGAAAGATTCGCCCGGTCGAGGAGCTCCCCACAGGCTGCGTGGTATACCACCCACAGCCTGTCCGCAAACACCTGCGGGGTTTCCCCTGCGAGCTGCCTTGTCCTTTCGACCCGTTCGAAAGGACTGCCGTCATCGAAGCCCATAGCCTCAAGGACGGCCCTCTGGACCTCAGTAAATGTGCACTGTCCCCTCCGGCATTCTGCCGGTAGGGCCTGGTACAATTTGCTGTCCAGAGAGAAGAGCAGCAGCTTGGCTGTCTCTTCCTCGTCGCACCCATTAATTTCCCCTGCCTGCATCACCTCCATGAAGTGGATAGATGGGTCCCCGCTGCGAGTGAGTTTGGCCAAATGGGCCACCATGGCCCTGAGTGATTGAACTCCATGGGGAATAATAAAGTCGCTCTCCAGCGCTCCCCGACCTTGGCCACCTCCCTGTGGAGGACCGTACTTGCGCTGCCTGACCGGGCACATCCACCCTGGTTCAGGATCTTTCTGCGCTGGTCCCTCTACCTCCGGCTGTCCCACCATTCCCGGTGCAGCAGACAGTGCCTGGTCGCCTGATCCAGCCTTTAACTGACCTTCGGCTGGAGCCTCACATCCCTGCTGCTGAGCGGGACACATTGGTCCTGCCCCCAGCCCTGGGAATGCTACTACCTGCGTGCCCCGCTCCTCCTGGTACCGCACCGGACAAACCACCGGTGCCTCAGGAGGTGGTCGGGCGTCTCTTGCCTTTGGATTCTCCTCTACCCCCCAATACTCTCCTTTGTCCCCTGTGGACCCTCCAGGTCCTAGCAGGGCGACCATCCCCTTTGCCTGGGATAGAGCGTGGGTGAGAGTTTTAATCCTCTCCTGGCAGGGACCGTGATCTGCAAACTCACTGCTACTGGCCACTTTATAGGCTGCCTGTACGTCTTTTAATTTATTCTCCAGTTCCCAAATTTTCTGGGTGTGCCGAGAATTCTGTTCCCGGAGGGACCCCTCACTACCCTTGGCCTCGGTGACCTGACACTGAAGATAGTCCCGGCTATTTCGGAAGGTCTCCTCCAACTGCCGGTTCCTTTGCTGCTCCCCAGCTAATTCGGCCCGCAGGTTGTCCCCAACCACAGCCCGGATAGCAGAGAGCTCCTCTGATTTCTGAAGACTCTGTTCCAAGTCCTTCACCCGCTGGTCGAGCTTTCGGACTTGGCGGGTGAGGCAGATAAGCCAGATGGCCTTTTCCACCCTGTGGTTGTGGTCCTTCCCTGCTGTCCACTGAGCAGCAGCATCCACTGGGCGCTCTGCCCGTGTGAGGGCTTGTACCCAAGGTTTGGTGAGGTTCACCTTGCCAAAAATGTATGAGGAAATTCTCTCCTCCATTTTAGTTTCCTCTCTTATCACCTCATCTGTTATATTAACATCTCCTGTTTGCTTATGTCCCATCTGGGTCGCCATGTTCTGTAAGGGGTTTTCACAGGGTTGTTGTTGTGCCTTGGGTGTCTCTCTCTGGGCTTATGCCCTCACAGCTTATGCCTAGCCTGTGAGGTACCCTGAGTGCTGCAAGAGCACCCCTGGAGAGACTGTGTCCACAGCTTATGAAGGGGGTTTTGAGACTCGTGCGTCCCCACAGCTTATGCCTAGCCTGTGAGGCACCTGTGAGTGTCAAACACTCCTAACCCCTTCTTCCCTAGCCTGTGACACACAGTTGAGCATTTTCGAGGCGCTCCTAGCTTCCCTTACACGGTTCTAACATAAGACTCACGATCAGGAGATGTAATACAATAGAACTGAGACAAGGTGATTCCAAGAGGAACTTTAGGCTTCCAATTTATTTGGCAAGGTGTAACTCAACAAACAGCAATACATCAACAAAACAATCCCCCTAAATCCCACTAAACGGACACAACGAATATCTTTACACCAGTTTAGCAGTACAATGCCCAACCTCCCACCTTTCCTGGCCTAACTGAGTTGGGAGTTCTGGGGACCAGAGGTTATACTCACTACTTTGCCTTCCGCAGTCTGGTGGTTTGTTTCTTCTATCTTTGGTGTCTTCGGACGCTGGTTTTCCTTCAGTGTCGAGAGGCCTGTGGTTATGGTTGTTGAATCACCAGGGCAGGGAAAATCATCACTCCTCTTTACCACTACGTCAGAAACCCCTTTTTTATAGCCAGATTATCCAGTCCGCCTCTCCTGCTGAAATCGATTCTTCTCATTGGTGGACTTTTGATTTTGAAAAATGCAGCAGTTTGAGGTTTTTAGGTTTTTTTCCCACTGATCTTAACCTACTCAAGGTTTGAGTGGGTGTTGATTGCATTGGCCTCCTGTAGCCATTGTGCTAGTCTGGCCTGAGCCAGATATTTCTATGCCTGATGAAAAAGGTGTTGGAATATGTATGTGGCGTTGTTTAAATGCTAATGTTTTCAAGGGGCAAGTTTCGAGGGTATACAGTTCCCAGACAATTTGATTAGTTCCAATGTCCAAACTGGCCCTTTTGATATTGACTCCACCCCTTTTCTTGCAGACCTTTAAAAAAATCCCAAATTCGATTAAAGTTCGTAGTTTCTTCCATGTGCACTTTAGGATTTCAAACTTTCTGGTAGATAGTTCCAAATTAAATTCCCTTTCCTATGAGTCCAAACACGGGGGGGTCTCCATTTGTGTCCCAAAGTTTTCCTTCCATCGGTTTCAATTCACAGCACAGACTGATCCCACAGCCCCTTTCCTTCTGGGTAAAATGAGGGTGTTTTCGTCCTCCCCTACAGGTCAGGTCCAATTTTGAAAAAAGTTTGCCACCGGATAGCATCGCAAAGAGTTCCTCCGCTCTCGGTAGCTAGTACTGGTCTTGGAGTGACACCCGATTGATGGTGGCCTTGTAATCACCACATATCCTGACCGACCGATCCGCCTTGAGCACCGGCATGATCGGGCTCGCCCAGTCACTGAATTCGACTGGCGAGATGATGCCTTCCATCAGCAGGCGGTCCAATTCACCTTCTTTCTTTTCCCGCATCACGTACAGCACCGCTCTCTCCTTGTGGCGTCCTGGCCTGGTATCCGGGTTTATGTGAATCACAACCTTAGTCCCCATGAAAGTTGAAATCGTGAGTCAAATTTGTCCAGGACCTGTGAGCATGATATTCATTCCACAAAATAAATTGCATTGACATCGCCCCATTTCCAGTTCATGACAGCAAGCCAACTCCTCCCCAGCAGTGCGGGACCTTCCCCCGGGACAATCCAGAGTGGCAACCTGTTCTCCGAATCTTTGTGGGTCACGTCTACCGTGGCGCTGGCTAGCACCGGAATTATCTCCTTTGTATATGACCGTAGCTGTGCGTCAATCGGCAATAATTTTGGCCTCCTGGCCTTGGACGCCCACAACTTGTCAAACGGTTTGATACTCATCAGGGACTGGCTGGCCCCCGTGTCTAGCTCCATTGATACTGGGATGCCATTGAGGAGCACTTTCATCATTATCGGTGGCGTCGTGGTGTATGAACTGTATATGTGCTCCACATGAACTTGCTGAACATCAGCTTCCAGCGATTTCCCCCGGTGTCCATTTGGCCTCATAGGGCTTACATCAGGCCCGTCCTCCTCGTACATCAACCTGGCTGCAGGCTTCCTACATATACGCGCCAAGTGACCACTGACGTTGCAGTTTCTGCAAGTATATTGCTGATACCTGCAAGCTCTGGCTGGATGTTTGCCTCCATACCTCCAACATGAGCCATTGTTGGAAACAAAAGGTCCATTACCAATCGATCATCTCTGACTGTCTCTGTAACTGTCCTTAAACGCACCATTGACAGGTGTTGATGTCCACATTACTGGCCGCATTGTCCCTTGCGATGGCATGAATCGCCGTTCAGCTAGCCATTGTCTCTGTTAAATTCCCCCTTTGGGTTCGACTACATGCTCGAGCATGTCCGATTGCCCCTGTCTGCCTGGAGAACTGTGTGCTGCATTAACAATGTTTACTTCCTGTCCATTTGCTGCATTTAAACCAAGATTTTTGTCAAACATCATTCTGGTCTCTTCCGTCCCTGAGATGAATGTCTGGGCCATCAAAGCCGCCATTTCCAGGGTCAAGTCTTTGGTCTCAATCAGTTTCCTGAAAACCCCAGCGTGCCCGATGCCCTCAATAAAAATGTCTCGCAGCATCTCCGCTCTGCATGCATCTGGGAACTTACATAGGCCCATCAGTCGCTGGAGGTCTGCCACGAAGTCTGGAACGCTTTGCCCTTCTCGCCGCCAGTGCGTGTAAAACTGGTGTCTCGCCATGTGCATGCTGCTCGCCGGTTTAAAATGTTCCCCAATCAATTGAGCTCTTCAAAAGTCAGTTTCTCTGGCGCTAGAAGGTCCTTCATCATGGAGTACGTCCTGGATCCACAAACCGTCAGGAGATGAGCCCTGCATTTGTCGGCCGAATCCTGTCCCAGCCATTCCTTAGTGACAAAACTTTGCTGTAGTCTCTCAATAAAATCATTCCAATCATCACCAACACAGTACCTCTCGTCTCTGCTGCTAGTGGCCATGCTCGCGTGGTTTAAATCCCAGTTTTTCATCGCCAATATGTCCTTACTATACAGTACAAATGCACACGAGGCCCATACTAGAGAGAAGGTCACTCTGTGACCAGTAACCTTTATTAGCCAGCACTGAAGTGGAGAAGATGGGTGGAGGTTCCCCTTTTATACCTGAAAGTCCAGGTTAGGAGTGTCTCCCACAAGTTCACCACCTAGTGGTCAGTGTTCTCACGGTGTACAACTTAGGTCAATTTATACATGGATTACAATGACAGTTGAATACATGACAAAAATAGTCCTGACGGTTTTTAAACCTTTCCATTATCTGGGTCCTTTCCTGTTTTAGTTTACGGAGTTCTCCCCATAACCTTTCTTCTGCCATAACCTTTTCCTGATAGTTCTCTGCGCATTCCCATAATTCTGCCTGTAGTTTCTCATTCGTTTTATCTAGGAGTTGGACCTGTCGTTCTAGATAAACCAACCATATAGCCTTCTCTACTGCTTCTTTGTGATCCTTGTTTGCTGTCCACTGGGCTGCAGTGTCAGCTGGACGCTCAGCGCACAATAGACTAGGCACCCATTCCTTAGTGACATTCACTTTCTTATACACATAGGAGAAAATCCTCTCTTCCATCTTGGTTCTTTGCCCCAAACCAGTACTTTCCGCATCACATCCTTGTACCAGAGTCCTGCCGCAGTTGCCATTTTGTAAGGGATGGTGCCGAGGGTCAGGTTCACCTCTGACCTACTTGAGCGATTCGAATCGCTCCCACTCCTTTGGGTTCTAGACTCTGGGTTTATTTGGGGGGTGTGATAAAGTGCAAAGGACAACTGGTTTGATGCAAAAGAACTTTGACTTTATTACAGACAAGTAAATACAATGTCAAACTTATAATCACTCTAATAAAGAACAATACATTACACATTCAAAGGGGGTTACAGTAAAAATTACACCTCCCATCTCCTAATACCTAACCCAAGCTAGGTTAGACTCCAGGGCAGGCAGGGACTATGCTTACCAATCCTTTCTGGTCAGTTAGTGGTAGGTTGCGATTTCGGGGTTTGTTGAATTCTGTCGGTTCTGCTTGCTGTACCCCGAATGACGGAGAAGACTTCTTACTGTGCAATCTTCAGTTGGATTGAGTTTGCTGATGCAGTAAGGTACATTTTGAATCTATGGGGTAAGTACCCGGTTTTTTTCATTACAAATAGGTTCAAAGTCTCTTTAGGTAATGTTTTCACCTGTTGGTAGTCAGGACTTAGATTGCAGAGTGGAAACTTTTGATTCTTTGGTTTCTTCCTGTTGAAGTTTTGTTTTGAGTTTGGTCGATCGCAGTGGTTGTTCGTTGGTACCACGTTGGCTCTGGTCGGTTGCTGCCCCGATGGTGATGTTCTTCCTTCCTTCAGGACTTCAGGATTTTGAGGCTGGAGAAGTTAGTTTTCAACTGTTGCATTGGTCTCTCTCCCTTCTTGATGGCATACTCGCAGTATAGCACCTGATGTAGTATGGTATCTCCTGAGGTAGTAGCAACCTAGCTTCTGTTAAAAACAGGGGCCAGTTATACGGTTTGAGCTGTTCTAATCTTCGCACCAAATCAGTTCATAATTCTTTGTTTAAATTTGGCGGGCTTGACCTTTCTTTGTAATATTTTAGTGGGCTTGTTAAAAGTTAATATGCCTTGGGTGGGTTGCATTTCTAAATCTATTTCCTGATGGAAATATTAGATTGGTAATCGCAATGTTCTTTTGTGCTTAGTTTTTGCATACAGGCTGTAGTGGGCCCTTTGTTCTTATTCATGTCGAAGATGGCTTTTCTCAGTTTGGTTTGATGGCTGGCCATCTCTGAGTTATTGTTGTAATGTAAATGTCTCTTGTGGAGAAGGGTTTTCGAATGTCCAGTCCTCCAGACAAGTTGACTTAGTCTCAACACCCAGACAGTTCCAATAATCAAGTGGGCTTCTTTAGTTCTTTAGGCCTGCCCACAGACTTGAATTTGTCTTTTAACAGTCCAAAATTCGATTAAAGTTTGTAGTTTCTTCCATAAGCACTTTAGGATGTCAAACTTTCCGGTATGTAAGGGGTGGTTTGCAGGGGGTCAGCTTTCCCTTCTGACCTTATATGAGCGGTTCCGAATCGCTCCCATACCATTGGTTCTTGACACTGGAATTATGAAGGGATTGTGACAGACTTGGACAGACAATCGGTTTCAAGGTAGGAAGCAGGCATGGCTTTATTGTGTTTAAAAAGAAGTAAAAGGCACATCTTTAATAACACACACACAGACCAATACACACTGAAGGGTACAACACATTGAATAAATTGTCAAATTACTGCCTGTGGGGAAAAGAATACAGTTTAAACTCTAAATGGGGTAAAAAGGAGAATGCAGCTACATTTACACAAGTTATCCCAGCCTTCCCCCTCCCAATTCCCCTAACTAACTAAGTTATAGCTCTGAGGATTCAGGGGCTATGCTCACCAATCCCTTTAGACAGTTGCCGGTGAATCACGGTTTCGGGGTTTGCTACACTTGGCCTTCTAGGCGAGCTGCACCCCGGACGGAGGAGAGGACTTCGGACTGCGTAGTCTTCGACTGGGGTGCGTCCGTTGATGTGGTAAGTTGCGTTTTGGATGTATGGGATAAGTACCCAGTTTCTTTGGTTTTAGTTAGTCCTTTTAGGTAATTTCTCACCCGTTGGCCGTTCAGAAGTAGATTGTAGAGTGGAAATAAATGTTGATTCTTCGGTTTTTGCTGAGTTGGTTTTGGTTGGTCGTTTCGCTGGTTGTGGTAACCCGGGTTTGTCAATTGTTGGCCCTTAAAGGTAAAGGCGAACTTGTACTGGTCTTCCCGTTTTAAAGGAATGGACCAGAACCCATTTGAAATGTCCAGCACCGTGAAAGTGGTCGCAGATACTGGAATACTTCCTATGAGATCCGCTACGGCTGCTACAGTGGGTGCACAGACAGGGATATTCTTATTTAGTACTCAATAGTCCACGGTGGCCCTCCATGAGTTGTCCGGTTCTTAACCGGCCACAGTGGAGAGTTCATATGGGTTGCTATCGGCCTTAACACCCCTTGCTCTACCAGTGATCCCAGCGCCGTTGCCAGGTCTGCCTCTGCCTCTGCCTCCCTGGGGAAGTTATATTGCTTTTGTGGTCGGGTCATGGGGTCTCCTACTATACTAACTTCCACCCCTGTTACTCTACCACAGTCATGTTTGTGGGTGGCAAATGCTGCAAGGTATGCCCGTACATATGCCTGGTACTCCACTGGGGTGTTACTGACCCGTAATTCCAAGTCATAACCCTCCTTGGCTTCACGGTACACAACGTTCCCTTGGCCCCTTTTTCTGGGATCACCGCCACCTCACCTTCCCTGTCAGTCCCTATGGCTCCCCATAGACAGTGGTTCCTGAGATCCACTAGAATCTGGTGGCCAATGATAAAATCAGCCCCCAGGATCCCTTTTCCCTTCTGCTCCCATTTCATCAGGACACATTTCCATTTGGTTTTGAGTGTCCCTAACTGAATGGTGAGCAGGATGGAAAATGAACCAGTTTGCTCATTGCCTGTGAACCCCACTAGATTGTACGGGACCCCGTTCGATAGAGGTGAGGTAGCTGGGTTATCTGCATATACAAGGGTGCTGGAAGCACCAGTATCTAGCAGGTAGGTCCCTTTCACTTTCTCCACCTCCATCGTAACGCATGGTCTCTTCCAGGCATCGTACTCTAGGGAACACAGGGACACAGGCTGCGCTGGCTCTAGTCATGCATTTGGGTGGGTTGGAGCAGAGGGTTTTACCGTACCGGCTACTGCACCAGTTGCGATAGCTACTGCTCCCTGTCCGTTCATGAGTGTCTGTAGGGCGGCTACGAGTGTCTCATATGAGTCGGGTGTTCCTGCCCCGGCCTTACAGGCTGGGGCTGAAGTGGCCTTTCCCTTAGTCTCTTTCCATGGGTTCCTACAGTCCTTCCTCCAGTGCCCACTTTTCCCACACCCAAAACACTCGCCCCCTTTGTGGGGAGGGTTCCCACCTTTCTGATGCCACTCTCTCTTGCCTTGGCTGGGTTTAATCTCATGGACCCTCCCTTTAGAGGAGGGCTCCTCTGTCCCTCTACCATTCCGGTAAGCCAGTGTCAACTGTCTGACCACTGTCTCTTCGGTGGTTCTGGGATCTCTTGGATCGAACCAGACCTCGGCTTTTGCCTTTACTCCAGGTAAGCTGTTTGCCACCAGGCTGCGGAGCCAGTGAGCCAGCTCGTTAGGGTTCAGGTGGGCCCGGTCAAGAACCCCACTACAGGCCCTTTCATAGACCAGCCACAACCTGTCAGTGAAAGCCTGTTGAGTCTCCCCATAGAGCTGCACTGTTTTCTCCACTCGGGAGAAAGGACTCCCGTCGTTCATACCAATGGCCTCTAGAACCTCCTCCTTAACCGCAGCGTACGTGTTTCACCCCTTTCTGCTGTCTGCAGAGAGGGAATGGCACAGCTTGGTGTCTAGCGAGAAGAGCAACAGCTTAGCCTGCTCTGAATCATCGCACCTGTTAATATCCCATGTGTGTTCCACTTCCAGGAAGTGTACCGAGGGATCCCCCTGTTGGGTGAGCTTACTTAGGTGGCCTATCATAGCCCTCAGTTTTTGGGTGTCGTGGGGGACTACGAAGTTGCTTTCTAGGGGTCCTGCTGCCCCATTGGCATCAGGCAGGCCAGACTTCTGCTGCCGGACCGGGTGCATTGGCCCTGGTTCCGGCCCTTCTTGTATTGGCTCGTCCTCTTCCCCCTGCTGCCAAGCCGATTTAAAACTCGGGGCTGCCGGTGTTGGTAGTTCGCAATCCTTGCCTGCCCCGCACTCTGGCTGACACCCCTGCTGCCCCGGGCCATTCCTGGGAGCTGCAGGCGGTGACTGAGGGGTTTCTCCTTGCCCAACCAGATGTTCCTGGGCTAAACCCGGGTTTATCAGGCACACCATGCCTTTAGCCTGGGATAGAGCAAGGTTCAAGCTTTGGATCTGCTGCTGGCAGGGGCCGTGGTCTCCTGCCTCAAATTCCCTGGTATTGGCTACCTTATAGGCTACCTGAATGTCTCTCACCCTCTCCCTGTACTCTTTAACTTGCTTGGCTAGGCGGGAATTCTCTTCCCGCAATGCCAGTTCGCTATTCTTGGCTTCAATAATCTGACACTGTAAAAGGTCCAGTTGGGTTTTGTACCTTTCTTTAGTGAGCTCTCTACTTTCCTTTAACTGTCCCACCTCTGTCCACAGCCTTTCCCCAACTGTGGCCCTTGCGCTGGACCTCTCTTCTGCCTGTCTCAATACTCCCTTTAATTCCTCATTCTCCTCATCTAGAAGCCGGATCTGTTGCTGAAGGCAAATTAGCCAAATGGCCTTCTCTATCGACTTTTTATGGTCCTTGCTCTCGGTCCGTTGAGCTGCAGCATCTTCTGGACGCTCAGCATACAATAGATCGAGTACCCACTCCTTAGCCACATATACCCTCTTAAACACATACGAGGAAATCCCCTCTTCCATTTTGTTTTGTTTCCTGAAACCAGTCTCTCTCTTATCACATCCCTTGTACCAGTGTCCCATCTGGGTCGCCATGTGTAAGGGGTGGTTTGCAGGGGGTCAGCTTTCCCTTCTGACCTTATATCAGTGGTTCCGAATCACTCCCACACCCTTGGTTCTAGACACTGGAATTATGAAGGGACTGTGACAGACTTGGACAGGCAATCGGTTTCAAGGTCGGAAGCAGGTATGGCTTTATTGTGTTTAAAAAGAAGTAAAAGGCACACCTTTAATAACACACACACAGACCAATACACACTGAAGGGTACAACACATTGAATAAAGTGTCAAATTACAGCCTGTGGGGAAAAGAATACAGCTTAAACTCTAAATGGGGTAAAGAGGAGAATGCAGATACATTTACACAAGTTATCCCAGCCTCCCCCCTCCCAATTCCCCTAACTAACTAAGTTATAGCTCTGAGGATTCAGGGGCTATGCTCACCAATCCCTTTAGACAGTTGCCGGTGAATCACGGTTTCAGGGTTTGCTGCACTTGGCCTTCTAGGCGAGCCGCACCCCGGACGGAGGAGAGGACTTCGGACTGCGTAGTCTTCGATTGGGGTGCGTCCGTTGATGTGGTAAGTTGCGTTTTGGATGTATGGGATAAGTACCCAGTTTCTTTGGTTTTAGTTAGTCCTTTTAGGTAATTTCTCACCCGTTGGCCGTTCAGAACTAGATTGTAGAGTGGAAATAAATGTCGATTCTTCGGTTTTTGCTGAGTTGGTTTTGGTTGGTCGTTTCGCTGGTTGTGGTAACCCGGGTTTGTCAATTTGGTTGCTGACAACCTTCCATTTCGTGGGCCTCGTGCTCAGTCGGTCCTTGACGATTTCTTGTAGGTTCCTTCACGACTCCATTTCTTCACTCTGGCTACTTGTGTCTGTCTGTGTTCCTTTCGAGTCTGTGTTCTGTTCGAGTCTGTGTTCTGCTTCGTTCTGTGTTCTGCTAGTCTGTGTTCTGCTTCTCTCCTGTGTTCTGCTAGTTTCTGTGTTCTGCTAGTCTGCATTCTACTACTTGCTGGTCTTTCCTTGTAAAACTGGGGGATAGATATATCCCCCAAAAAAGGCTCCGTTATCTCCCATCAAATCTCTTGGGCTCTGTTTAAACTGTTCTGTCCATTGATTTTCAAATGTCTCCTTTGTCAGCAGTAACTCGATTAGGTGTGAAAATGTGCTATCACTGGTTTTGCATTGTTTTAGGATTGTCCAGTTTCTTGACCATGATTTCCATTGTGCTTGATTGGGTAATTCAATTATCTCTTAGAGGGTGAATAGCCTTGGATCCTTAATACATGAATTTGCTTCAGACGTTGGCCCCACCTCCTGTATTTGGTAACTCTTTTTCGCAGCCAAAATGTTGTAGAATCTTAAAATTGATATGCTCCTTCCCATAGATGTTTAGGGGATCTCAAGCTTCTGTAATTTATGTCCATTTTGAATTCCCTTTCCTTTAAGTCCAAACACTGGGGGGGGGGGGGGTGGGGGGTCTCCATGAATGCGTCCCCTTTTATCCCCCGCAGGCTTCGTCTGCTCCTTTAAACTCATTTTAAAAGCCCAGAAAGGGATTCTTCTCCTCTGTAGGGGAAAGGTACCTGGAATCTTTGCGAGATATTGGTAAATTCTACAGGTAGATAGTCCCAGATTAAATTTCCTTTCGAATGAGCCCAAACACTGGGGGGGGGGGGGGGGGGGTTCTCGTGAATTTTGCACCCTTCACCCCTGACCTCCTAAAATACAGGAAAAGACCATTCTCGCCAACATTTTGCGACAGAAGAAAAAAAAACGCTAACGCCCATTTCACATCGCTCCTGTTAACGCCCATTTTATAAAGTGGAAACTAGCGGGAATGAAAATGGGCGCTAATCTGGTGATCTCAAAACCCATAATAAACGCTAACGCTGGAAATAATGCCCATTTTGGGGCAATCTGCACAATAATGGAAAGTATAGCCCACTATCCCTTGATTTCTTTAGAATCCAAAAATCTATCGATCCCTGTCTTGAATATACTCAATGACTGAGCATCCATAGCCCTCTGGAGTAGAGAATTCCAAAAGATTCACAACCTTTTTGAGTGAAGAAATTTCTCATCTCAGTCCTAAATGGCCAACCACTTATTCTGAGACTGTGCACCCTAGTTCTAGACTCTCAAGCCAAGGGAAACATCCTCCCAACATCTACCATGTCAAGCCCCTTAAGAATATTATATGTTTCAATGAGATCACCTCATTCTTCTAAACTCTAAGGAATATAGGATTTATCTGCTCAATCTCTCCACAGATTTGGCAAGCAGGTTATTGGTGAGTAGGTGCAATTTGATGATACTGTTGGTTACTTCCTCTATCACTTTGATCATGATTGTGAGAAGGCTGTTCGGGCAATTTTTGGTTAAGTTAGATTTGTCCAACTTTTTGTGGCTAGAATATATCTTCACAATTTTCAACATTGTCATTGATGCATGAGAAGAGTTTGATTCGGAGGATGATTAGTTCTGTGTGCCGGTCTTGAGCACTGCAGTCAGAATGTTATGAAGGCCCATAGACATTGCTGTGTCCAATATAATCAGCTGCTTCTCAATGTCATGTGGAGTGGACTGAATTGGTTGGATATTGGCATCTATGATGGTGCAGCCCTTGAAAGGAGGTTGAATAGGATCATCCACTTGGTACTTTTGGCTGCAGATGCTTATACATACTTCTGATATGCTTTGGCTATGTAGATCAATATCCGATTAGCTTTGTTGTTTGCTACTCTCTTTTGGTTGGACTGTGGAGCATCAAATCTACTAAGATTCCTAGATCTCTTTCAGCTTCATTCTCAGGTATTTCAACCAAATGTATATGTACCTCATTTTTTTCTTTCCTACGTGCACTGCTTTATAATTGTCTGCATTAAATATAATCTGTCCTTGCTTAGTCCACTGGCATTTTGTTTGAACTCATTCTATAATTTCTTGTCTCCCTTCTTTGATTCCATTGTCCCTCGGAGTCTGATATCATGTAATTTTCACAAAATTGCTTTGATTTTCTGAATCCAAGTCATTGATGTCCAGTACAAACAGGAGTGATCCCGATACTGGGCACTGTTGCCGCCCACTCAGAACGTTGTCTAGACTGACATTATTGTTCCAACACTTTCAGCTGTTTCTACCACTCGAACTGTTTCTTATCCGTATCTAAGTTTTGCCTTGAATCCCCGCAGCTTTGATCTTTTTGTAAGGAACTTTACCAAATGCCTTGTGAAAATATAAGTGCTCAGCGTATTTACCCACCGTCCACATGGGTTATTACCACGTCAAATCGAAGTGGTTGGTCAGGACAAGATTTTCCCTGTCAATTCTTCCTCCATGCTTCAAATGAAGCAAACTCTTCAAGTTCCTGATAACTCTTAAGGACAACTGACACCCAGCTGGAACGTTACATTTCGGAATCACTCGCAAAAGTCGGGAAAGCGCCGCCAGGATTTAGGCAATAGCGGGCGGATTTTATTTACTGTAAACCCGGTGTAATTAATTCACATTCCTTTGGGAGGTGCTGAGTGGTACTCGGAATGAGGAGGAGGAGCTTGTGAGCAGTTTATTAATGTGAAACAGTGCACTTACTTTGGAGTTTTACAACCTGTTGCATGCAGCGGGCGGCTTGAAATCCTATGGTGTGGTAGTAAGTAACTATTTCTTCTGAAATATTCGTGCACTGATTTTATGCAGAATAAAAATATGCAATGAGTGGGCTTTATACAATGCAGCCATTATGAATCTCCTGAATGCTGCGAATGTGATTCGATTTACCTTAGATTAAACTGATTTAAAACTGCTATTCTGAGTCGGTTTTACACTGATTTTTACTTCACTTGCCTAAATGTAAAAATGGGCAGAGATATTCCGATTTTTTTTTAGATTCTCTGCTCCGCAACAGTCCAAAATTCCTTGGATTTCGTGTACGTTGCTTCTCCCTGTGGAAGGTTAGAGTTGCTTTTCACTGGTGTGTTTATAACTTTATGCTGAGGGGAATATACCGTCTTGTGCTGTAAGCAATTTGAGTTTGTGCCTGAACAAAAACAATTGTATGAAATGAATCTTTGTCTTAATCCGTTTCGCACAGATACACTTTGCCGTATAAAACCATGTAGTTTTTTGGAGTATCACTTGCCAGGGTAGATAAAAGACGTTGCATGATTTTGCTTTAGCCCACGAAAAACGGTGCGTTTAATTGATCCCGTTTCTTTCGAGAGTCAGCAGGGATTACGAGTGACAATTTAAATGTAGACCATCGCGGCCATCAGTTTTTTTGCATTCTTCTCACTTTGGTATCAATGGTTCGTTCTATTAAGCTGGAAATAGTACATTGATTTAGAGAGTTGTCCTTTTTGTGTGCAGTATTACCCAGTTTCTGTCCGCAGCGATCAATCCACTGAGCGTTGAAAGGTTAGTATCTAATGATCTCTAAACATCATTGTATTTGACGTAAACTAGCCCAAAACCTAGGAAAACAGCGAGACCGTGAACTTCGACACATTCATCTAGTTTGAATTGTAAGGAGAGGCAGTGGTCGGCTTTGCTGATAGTTTGAAACTGGTTTACTAGAACGAAATCAGTGTGATTAATGACAACGTAGCTCAAACATATTTTACAACGGAAGCAGCCAACATTAAAACATCTTTCTGAATGTTAAAATAATATAGTAGATGCGTTTACAAAAGGTAGAGATAAAGACCCGCATTTTTTCACAAATTTGACATATTAAAAAAATATTAAAGAAATCCCACTGAAATTTGCCAATGAACTGACAAACATATGGGGACGTGACGTTACATTTTCTGAGAATAGCAGTTGTATAGTTAAAGTAAAAGCTGACAATTTATGTAGCACTTTTCACATCGAAATATCTCAATGCAGTTTGTGAAAATTAATTATTTTTTGCTGTACAATAATTATTGTTATATAGACCAATACGGCTTCATGACATTGGGGCGAAGGAAGGTCAGGGCAGAGGAGCGACGAGAGATCGTGGCACGACATGATCGGGGCCCAGGAGAGGCGTGAGTTTGGAGCCCAGAAAAGGCCAGAGACCAGAGGCAGCACGGACCAGCCCACACTGCAATATGTGTCTCACTAGGTCTGTGCAGCAGAGCTGGTTTCCAGTCGTCTTGGTAAATCCTTTCCACTGGACCAAGACCTAGCTCTGTCAAGCCCGCATGGTGGCTGGTGTGCAACGGCCACCACACGTTAAAAAAATCCACGCACAGGTATCTTCCACCCTTCAACATATAGTTCAGGACCGGGAATATTAGGTCCTTCATTGAAACACCTGCGAACTTATCCTTTTTGCCGTGGAAGCAAGTCATCCTCGATACGAGGGACCGCCTATGATGATGATGCTTGGAACCTTGATGACAGCCATTGGCACCAGCTGTTAGTGCCAGTAATATTCCATAAATAGCCATAAGATGAGTGACCAAGCGATAGTTTTTGGTGGTATTGGTTGCGGGGGGAATGTTGGCCGATCCCCTGTTCTTTCAATAGTGTTATGGGATTGTTAATTCCCAGCCAAAAGGGTGAACAATGCTTTGGTTTAATGTCTCACTGAAGGACAGAACTTCCTAATCACATTTTGACTGCATTTCAAAATCCATTAGCTGTTTGGGAGATGATAAGGCACTATATACATACATGTTCTTTCTTTACTGCTTTATCCCAATTTATGTACTTAAGTCCCAAGGCTTCAACCTATAATCTACTGATCAAGAGAGGAAATGTCTGTATCTGCACCAAGTTTACTCTGTTACAAGCTTTTTTGTAACAAGGCATCACAGCCAATTGAAACAAAATCATTACAGTCTTAAAAGAACTATAATTGCATATTTTTAAGATATTGTAGTAATATATAATATACAATATAAGAAGGGATCATTTAAAATGCTGCGTGACTAGGCTGATTGGTCACTTTAGCACACCTGATTTTGAGTGCCGAGAAGGTATTTAACTTTTTAAAGAAAACTCCCCCAAGTCAGCTCCAACCGCACTATCAAACTCGCAACTATTCTAGCCTTTGGCTCACTGTTTACCACAATACTTTTGCAGATATCGATTTGTTCAATCACATTTTTGCCTCCACCTTTGATACCCTTGTCCCTCGCAAAAGCCTTACTCTCTCCTACCTTAGTTGTTCCCCTCATTTGTTCCATTAAGTCCAAGTGGCTCAGACTTTAATGTATGTGGGGCAAAGCTGGTTTAGCCATTCGTCACAAGATCTGGTTGGATCAAGACACATCTCCTCTGCCAAAACTGCAAAGGTGACCTCTGCCTTTTTTTCTCCACTACCAATCATCTCCTTAAAGCCCTCTCCCCTGCCCCTTCCACCCTTGCCTCCAAAAACAAGTGCAACAAACACATGGGCCCGGGAATTCCTCTGGGGGTCTTCCCGTGGAAAATTGCCTTCTCATTGGATACTTTTTACCAATTTACCTGGTGGTCTAGGAGCCGCCCTGATTTCCGATGGGGAGGCCTTCTCCTCCCACACTGTGAAGCACGCTCCTGTGCAGAGGGTCCAACGCAGAAAATACAGTCATATGTGACTGCCCAGCCAATCAGGTAAGTATTTCACAGGTTCCCATTAATAGCACTGAGACTCGCTTAACTACGAGTTCTCAGTGCTATTAATGGGAACAAAAGCAATCACACAAAATAATACAAAATAAAAAACAGACAACATATATTTAAAATTAATTGGAATTAAAGTTATTATGTCTTATAAAAATAAAATATTTTCCCGATTTAAAAAAATGTTTTTTTAATTATGGTTAAAGATAAACTTACCATTGTGGGGATGGTTTTTTAACAATAAAAAGTATTTTTATAACTTTATTTTAAAATGTTTCTGTGCATTTTTAAACACTTGCGCCTGTAAAAGTAGGCTATATGCCTGCTTTTTCAGGTGTAAGATTTTTGAGGACATTTGCTGGGCAAGATATCCATAAATATCGGAAATCTTGCCCTGTAAATGTCCTCGCTCCCGATCTGCGGATGATCTGTCAAGCTAGAAACTTGACAGATTGGAAAAGCTGGTTTTCAGAGCTTGTGCATTGTGCGCTGAAAACCGGCTGTTCTGATACCTTCCCGGATCCGTAGAAACTTCGTACGGACCCGGGACATCGGAATTCCAGATTGACACAATCCGTTTAGCTGCCTCTGCCAAATCCCTTCCTTCCCCTTGCCCGTCAAGCCAAGATTTCCCTGCCCCCGCCCTGAATTTGCATATTTCTCTCCTATCTAACCTTATACATCTTTGAGCTCATCTCATCCATGGGATCCGCTTCCTGCTCTCTTGACCCTATTCCCACTAAACTGCTGGCCACCCAGCTATCCTTCCAGACTGATATTGTTACGTCGCCTCAGGTATTGTCCTTCCCTTTCAAATCTGCAGTCATCACCCCTCCTCAAAAATACCCTCCCTGTCCTTGCAAACTACCACCCCATCTCCAACCTCCCTTTCCTTTCCAAAGTTCTTGAATGTGTTGTTGCCTCCCAAATCCATGCCCATCTTTCCCGCAACTCCATGCTTAAACCTTTTAAATTAGGTTTCTGCCCTTGTCACAGCACTGAAACAGCCCTAATCAAAGTCACAAATGACATCCTCCAGTGGTGACCACTCCTACAACCATCTATGATCTACGCTCTGAAATTCCCTTCCTAAACCGCTCTGCCTTTCCTCCTCATTCTCCTCATTTAAGACCCTCATTAAAACCAACCTCTTTGATGAAGCTTTTCATCACCCCTCCCAATACTTCCTTCTTTGGTTCAGTGTTGATTTTTTTCTGATTAAGCGTCTATGAGTATGTTTTGGTATGTTTTTCTGTACTAAAGACACTGTATAAATATAAGTTGCTGTTGCTGTAATGTGTCATTTAATTACGCTCAATTAGGTATTTGCAAGTGCAAGAGCTCACTTTTAAGCTTGGAAAGATGGTGAAAGATTTATAAAACATGTCTATTTTTCAGGAAAACATCTTGGAGCTCTCTCAACATGGGGTTGTTAGAGGTAGCAGTGATATTCTTCCTTCTAACTGCGAATGTATATATTACCAACTCCCAGCAAAGTGGTATGTCAATAATTGTACATATATTTTATAAATATATGTTTTCTTTTAGCTATTTTCTATTTAATGAGCAATGCATGTTTCGGTTTGACATATGTCTTTATTTTAACTGTCTACATGTGGTTAACAATCCAGAAAAATGCAGACTGTTCATTGAATTAGGCATGTGACACTACTAAATAATGCTGGACAAACAAACATTTTCAAGGAATACAAGCTTCATGTTTTGTCTGTATATTTGAGTTGAGGAGAGGGGTGGTGGGTTAAAGAGTCAGTGGCTCACTCAAGTCCCATGGATTAAGTGGGTGCAGTAACTGTCAAGCAGCAAAGACATTGAGCAGTGAATGCTCACACCTGGAACACATTCCTCTATTTAGTAGACTATTTAAAGCACTTTCTTTGTTCTAGAAGTGTGGTATAAATATATTACTCATTATGTACATTCTTACTTTAGTCTAAGCATTTATAAACATTGGGACACCTTAATTTTCCTCGTGCCTTTATGTGAAGTGATTTTTAATTCCTTCTAGATGAGTTTGTCTACTATTTTGATAAGTTAATTGTGGGACAATACAATCTTTCATGTTAAGAACTTAAGCTTGTAGCTGGTATGAATTTGTAACACTTAACTGTCATGAAAGAAAATAAACAAATCATATCGTTGGCAGCATGTGGCCTTATTGTACATGAAAGTACTCCCAAACCCAGTACATGCAAAATAAGATATATCAATTAGAGCTACTCAAATGATGTAAAGGATTTGTTTCTTCAACAAATCAAACGAAAGAAAAGCTTCAGGAAATCTTGCATTGTCGTTGTAATGCAATTTTTAGATTTATTTTCATTTCCCTTCTCATTTTAGCTTTTTAAATTAAAATTATTTTCTCAATCTGTCTTTTTTTGTGAGAAACAAGGTTTGCAGTTATATAGCTCCTTTAAGATCCCCAGGATTTCTAAAACACTTCACAGTCATTGGTGACCCCCCAGTATGTTGATTGTGGGGGATTCGGTAATGCTAATGCCATTGAATGTCAATCGGCAGTGGTTAGTGTTGTGTATGAAGAAAGAGTCAGACTGAACATGTGAGCTCAAAGTAAAGTGTGACCGTAGTCTTGTATTGCAGGTGTCCAGAGTGCCTCTCCAACCTGCGAAGCCTCCTTAAATACCTGTGCTCCCAAGAGATTATGGGATCCCTTGGGACTCCTGGGATGAGCCCTCTGGTGGCTGTACAGAGTAAATACAAGTTTACATATAGAACAACACTCCCCCCCCCCACCTGCCCCCCCACCCAAAGTCAATAGGGTAACTATTTACAATGTGAGTCGATCTGGGGCCCTCTTGCCCTGGTTGATCGTCTCGGTGTGAAAGCTGGTGTTGTTGACTCATTTGTTGGGTCCTCGTGGGCTGCTGTGCAGCTGGCCTTGCTGAACTGCCTGGTGTGTTGGCCCTGCTGGGCTGCTGTGGATGATGGGTTCTGCTTCGTGGTCAACCGTGGTGCCGGTTGCCACTGGTGTGTATGTTGGGGGATCAAAAAAGGTGGGTTGCTCAGGATAGTCCGTGAATCTGAGTTTGCTTGGTCCAAGTGTTTCCGGTGAATGAGTCCATTTGAAAGTTTGATCCGAAACACACTGCTCCTCTCTTTGGCCACGACAGTGCCGGATAGCCACTTGGGACCTTGTCCATAATTTAATACAAATACAGGATCATTGATTTCAATCTCGCATGACACATTTGCGCTATCATGGTATGCACTTTGTTGAAGCTGCCTGCTCTCTACCTGTTCATGTAAATTAGGGTGAACTAACGAGAGCCTTGTCTTTAGTGCTCTTTTCATGAGCAGTTCAGCAGGTGGGATCCCAGTGAGTGAGTGGGGTCTCGTGCGGTAGCTAAGCAGGACTCGGGATAGGCGAGTCTGCAGTGAGCCTTCAGTTACTCTCATCTCTGCCTGACCATTGGACACTGGTTTAAACGGGGCAGATGTGACATGTTTGATCCTGTTACAGGTTATGAATTCTTTGAACTCAGCACTGATAAAACATAGCCCGTTGTCGCTCACCAGCACATCGGGTAAGCCGTGTGTGGCAAACATGACCCGCAGGCTTTCAGTAGTGGCAGCGGATGTGCTAGCCAACATTATCTCACGTCTTAAAGACTTAAATCCGCACCCTAACCCCAACACCGCGATTCCCGAAGATTGGGCCTACCTCAGGCCTTCCGCCACACCGCACATCGGCGTTTCCCGGCTGGATCTCCTGCTGACTTAACGCGACCTGGACCTCCCAGCTGGACCCCCTGCTGCAACTGGGCAGCTGGACCTGGCTATCGGGCCTCCACCTCCTCCCCCCCCCGCCATCTAGACCTCTCCTTCTCCACTGATGGCCTGGTCTCCTCTCCTCCTCCAGAACCTGGTGAGTACAATGGCTGTGACCACCCCCTGCTCCCCCATTCTGAACCCCAGTGCACCGCTGGCCCCCGCAATGCCTGCCCCCTAACAAACCTTGGACCACCTACCATCAAAGGCGCTACCCAGCACCGAGCCTGTGGCCAACACCTCACCGTAGGCAATTAAGCCCATATAGCAGTGCCTGGTCTCCAGTCGTCCTGGACCCCCTTGCCACTGGTCCAAGACCTCGCTCAGCCAAGCCTGTGTGGTAGCCAGCGTGCAACAATTACCCCATGTTAAAAGGAATCACGCACAGGCATCTTCCACTCCTCTAACATGACGTTCGGGACCTGGAACATCAGGACCCTCATGGACAACCCCAACAGCGACAGACCGAAATGCCGCCCCGCCATAATTGCCCGGAAACTTAGACCCTTTGATATCGACATCGCAGCCCTAAGCGAAACCCGGCGGGCAGGGGAAGGCCAGCTCAAGGAACAAGGTGAAGGTTACACCTTCTTCTGGAAAGGGAAACCAGAGGCAGAACGCCGCCTCCACGGAGTCGGCTTTGCCATCAAAAACGAGCTGGTCGACTGCCTCAAAGACTCCCCCTGCGGGGCTAATGAACGCCTCATAACGCTTCGACTCATCCTATCCCGGAACCAGTGTGCCACAGTCATCAGTGCTTATGCCCCAACACTCGATGCAACAGATGAAGCCAAAGAGGGTTTTTACTCCAACCTCGAAAAGTCCGTGACCTGTGTCCCCGCGGGCGACAAACTGATCCTCCTCGGCGACTTCAACGCCAGAGTTGGCAGGGACACAGACCTCTGGGGAGGCGTGATTGACAGAGTGGGGGTAGGGAAAGCCAACTCCAGTAGTACCCTACTACTGACAAAATATCTAGAGCATGAACTTGTCATCACCGACACCTTGTTCCGCCAGAGAGACAAATACAAGGCATCATGGCAACACCCTCGCTCCAAGCACTGGCACCTGCTTGACTATGTCATCGTCCTAGCCAGGGATTGCAAGGATGTGCGCATCACCCGTGCCATGACGGGAGCTGACGACTGCTGGACGGACCACCGCCTAATCCGATCCATCATTGATATCAACATAGCCCCAAAGCGAAGGGGGCAGCAGAAGCAATGTCGCAAAAAAGTCAATGCCGGGGCACTTAAGGATCCAGCTAAGAGAGCCCTTTACAGTCAGCGCCTCACAGCTAACCTGGCGTGCCTTGATGACCCCGAGATGCAGAATGCCCACAGCGCTTGGTCTGCCCTCCAGGCCTCCATAACCAGTGTCCGCAAGGAGATGCTCGGTCACTCAACTAGGAATCACCAGGACTGGTTTAATGAGAATGATCAGGAGATTCAAGAACTAATAGACTGCAAGTGCAGGACATTTTTGAGCCTTAAACAGCAAAC